>NW_016161909.1:0-5800 GCF_001687245.7 Rhagoletis zephyria | reverse complement strand
CAGACTATCAAATGATGTGTAAGTGAAAATACATAACAGGAATTTACATCCCACCCTGTCATCGGTAATGCAGTCACCGAAATAAGTTCTTCTGCATTTTAAATTAGATTCCAATTTGAATTAATATGGTGACTGCATTACCGATGAAAAGGTATATGTCCATGCTAATTTTGCATTTTCTCTGTATTCTACGCTCTCTGCGTTTTGGTCAGTGTTGTCATCGAAAATTCCCTTGATTGCGAGTTAAGTTTGGGAATTAACTCTAGGACTTAATCCGGATCAACTGCAGTTAATTCCCGAGATAATTCCGGATTGACGGGTTGATCCAGATCAACGCTGCCGTCTGTCTATGCTTTTAGTCACTTAAATACTTTGCAGTTCCTCGTTTTTGAGATCCAGAAGAAAAGGGGACGCCTCAATGTTTCTAGTAGCATGGTGTAGCTCACGGTATCGCAATCAACAGCATTGTAACAGCATTAAAAATTCCCCCAAAATGGTTTCTGGAGAAATAGCTGCAGTGATAGTCCTCCGCCAGATATATGTATATGTACTTACATCTGGATGGTTCCAACTACGTAGAGTTTACTGTCTAGATAATTCCTTTGCAACTAAGTTTTGGTACAGGGGTGACCAAGATTATGGCTATGTGGTTTTGAAAGTTAAGTGCTATGTGTGCATTAACTCAATGAGAGGGGACGGATGAATGTATTCAAGATAACCATCAATTACCACCTCTGCATGCTTGTAGGCCATGCTAAGTTCCTATGACTTTTGCCGGAAGATTTTTTGGTGGTTGCGTCAAGGCTAGAGTTCAGCAATTTTTGAATTTCCAGAAACTTAGTACTTCAGCAAGTTCGTCATATTGACATTTGAAAAGTGCACAAATTTCTTCGCATATGCAGCTTTTTTGCACATAAATATGAGTGCATGTGCTTTGCTTTTGGTTTGGCTTAGACACTATATTTTGTAAGTTGTCTAAACAGGTGTTTTATTCACTTTTCGATGGCATGTTTGTGCTTAGCTGAGCTTATACGATGCGAAAAGTATGATAGCTCTGAATTGTCTTTACGGCTGGGAAGATTAGACTTCACCCGCTTTGCTGAGTCTTTTCAGAATTTCTATACACATACATACATATTTCGACTAGGTCTGGATAAGTAGGAGTGCAACCTGATACAGCATCTAAAACGTAACTGCACCAAAGTTACGGTGACTTCACGGAAAAGCTGAAGCTTTTTACCTGCTAGAAATAGCGCATAGATTTCGCTTATATCATTTGCGGGATGAAAGTTCATGAATTGTAGGTAGTTGGTTTTAAATTCTCAGCTCCAAAAAACTTCAATTTTAGGATCTATGTACGTGCAGCTGCAACAACAATATTAACATAAATTCCGCTCTTAAAGATATTAAATCAATATTTAATTAAACTTACATTTTCCACTAGTTCTTTTACAAATTTTACCACTGTACAATTGCGATGAAGGAAAACCCAATTCAAGTGAAGGACAAGCAAATGTTTATAATCCCAGTATATAAAAATAATAATTTGTCCTTGAATAACACAAGTATTGAATCTATTACAATGGGTTACACAGGTTCGTTGTTTTGCTTAGAGAACAATAATCCGAAATGATTTTTTTTTTAGCAAATTCAAAAATATCTACAATTAAAATATTTAAAAATAGTAGAGGTTTACACATTAGTTCAACACAATGCTATAATAAACTTTAAGCGATGTCTTACAAAGACGCAGTAACCTTCCAGATTTATATTATAAATTTTAGTAGGTACTTTTCACAAATTACTGCACAGAATTAATCAAGCTGCTTTGACTTCGTCATCAATTCCAACTTTTGTAACTTATCACTAGAAATTTGTGAACAGCAGCCGTGAACACTAGTCAGCCACAAGTACATAAAATAGTAAAAAATCTGCGAATTATAATTAAACTATTCATACGTACATACATATGTATGCAGATGTCCATAGCTAAATATGTATGTATGTACCTTTGCTTATCACAATTTATGATAACTGATGCATCAGAATAATATCACTGACAACATCAGTTAGAGCAAACAAATAAAATTCAATTGGAAAATATTTGCAACAATTCAACGGCAACAGAAACTTTGAAACTACGTCGACAACTACGACAACGACCACGAAACGAAACTTCTGATGACATCACTAAAATTTAATGCATTGTTGTTGCTGCTGGCGATGTGCCTGCCTTTTCTTGCTTTTGTTGCCGTTGTTGTAGTAATTACTCAGTGCTCACGAAATTGTAAACAAACTCCGAGTTTTGCCTTTGAACATCATTCGCAAGAGCGAGAACACTATATTCACATTCTTTGCACAGTCGCATTGACACATTCATCCTCGACTCGGTCGCGATGGTTAACCGAAAGATGACGTTATAGGAAAATATATTGTTGCTTTTTTGTTTTTGTGTTACATTGAGTGTGTAGTGCAGTGATTACCTAAAAACTTGATTACAATTTCACTGAAGAATAATCGCAGCGAACATTTAAACTGCATTAGTCACACGACACTTTCGCATAACTCAAATCCACTCTTCACAATTATTTTGCTCCAAAACTGAAAATAAATTCAGAAAATCACTATACCAATGTAAACCCGACCCGACTTCACAACACACTTTTCCCATATTGTACACTTTCTTGAATTTCTCGTTCAATTAGTGCAGCAGTTTGCTCCCTCGCACACGATAGAATAAGTCAGAGAGTGAGAAAGTCATATAGAACTTGTTAATTAACTTCTCACCATGAGCATATATGCAATACTTTTGTGTTGGTAGCAGTGTTGCCGTTATTTGACCAAACGGGCAATTTGAACCTTCTTAAGCGCCAATACCCTGTGACCCGACTTTTTGAATTATGATTTTTTTACCCTTTTCCAAAATTATGTGCGACTTTTGCCCCTTTTCAGAAATTTGTTTAGTAAATGTTAACAGCACCATTCCATTAAAAAATATTTCCTCCTGTATGTTCTAAAAAATGCATCACTTAAAATTTTACAACAAAATACAACTCGTTGCAGCAACTAGATTTACTAGTGAAGCCACATGGCGTTAAAATGTCCAAAAATGAATTTCGAAAACCTAAAAAATCCTCCAAATGCTAGTCAGAGTTATAAGCAATCTGAGTGTCATATTTCACCTTAATCCGTGCTCCAAGTAAAAAAAAATATATGGCCTTTATCCCACATCTACAGGCCAAGGTCTTTAATTTGACTTCTTATCTTTGAAATTAAAAAAAAAAAAAGAAAAGTATTTTCGAACTCAAATCATCTTACGTCTCTTTCGTCTGAATTTTATTGTGATACATATTTGAATTAACTGATGAAAATTTGATTAAATCAAGCATGTGTTAAACTCCGCTAAATGGTGAAACGCTTTCTTTCCAAGTTTTGGTGCTTTTTGAAACTCAAGAGTTGGCAGCACTGGATTTGGACATACATTCCTACATTCCTATACATTCAGGGCTGCATTTTATTATACTAAAATCAAGCGTATTTTAGAGTAACCGGTTTTAGAGCATGAATGAATGCCTTTATGCCGCGCTTTTGCTGGAAAAGTGGAATATTCCTAATTCCATGTTCTGACCAACACGAAAACACTTTGAAAACGAGTTTTGGGATTGTGGGCTGAAGGCTGTTCTCACCGGCTGTTAGTGTTTTTTTGTTGACATTTCTTACTTCTTTTGTTTACAGTTTTCTACAAAAAAAAAAAACTAAAAAAAAAATTATTTTCTTTAATTTTCCTTTAATTAACAACCTTTTCCTTTTTTTCTTTATGACTTCCACTCCGATAAATACCACCATATTCTGACCGGCATCGAATACATGTATTCGTTGCTAAAACTGGTTTTCGACCTAAAACCAGTTTTCCCTTAAAACTACTTGAAAACTCAAGCTCCACTCATTGGTGGTAGATCTCAGGTTATGGATCAAACTTTGTACAAAAATTAAAGAAATTCTGTAAGGTTTCACCTAAATTGCAAACTTTTTAATTAGACTATCAAAGTGCTAGATTGAAGTTGCTAAAAATTGCATTGAGTTTTGGCAATTTTTTCCTTGACAGAGTAAAGCGGTTCCTTCCATATCAAAATAATTTTCGAACATAAATTTTTTTGCAACCTTTCGGAGTGCTGTCAGAGTTTCATTCTATCACATCACGATGTAGCGAACAAATGTGGCACGTTACAGAAACCGCTACTTGTGATTTGCCGGTTTTGACAATTCTCAAGTAAATGTAAACAACGCTTCAGAAACTTTAGGTGCACTGAAATTTGCTAATACTTTCACAAAAATCGCCGTTTTTTTAATTTTCGCTATTAATTTTTTTTATAAATCATATATTTTAAATTTTAACGTTTCCTGTCGAAAAATTTATTATTGAGGAAATCTACTATTTTACAGTTTATTTTAGCCTCCCATTCAGCTTTGTTTACTTTTACTTCAGAAATTTCCGGGATTGCGGAATCTTGTATTATATCATTCTTGTTACCATATAGTGTTTAGGGCTGGACAATTTTTGCTCTTAGAAAATTATGTCGAGTAAATATAAAACTAGGTACTCAAAAACGCGAATATATGGTAGGTTTCAGTCCTTGTGTGGTAGATGCTCAAAAAAGTGGCAGATCTACCACAATGTGGTAGGAATCCGATCACTGCCGATGAGTGTTACCGTTGAGCGACTAAAGGGTCAAATTGGCACTTTTTGGATATCGATGCCCCAGACACCGACTTTTTAGAAATATGCTTATTTTGAAACTTTTCTTAAAAATCATGCGACTCTTGCCTCTTTTCTCTGACTAAAAATTCTATACATATATATTTTGACATTTTTTCATAAAATATATTTCGTTTCTTACATATTTAAAAAAGCTTTTAGTATTTACTTTTCAAATGCGTGCACCGTTCTTGTAGCGTAGCAATTGCCCAAGTTATTTGTGTTAAACTCATTTTCGTAGCTCCCGGTATAAACAAATAATTTACGATAATTTATATGCAAGCTTAAAGCGCTAAACTTTGTTATAATAATTGTTATCTACTAATGTTGCGTTTGTGTTATATTGATGTAAGTACTTTTTTAACTGCAATTTTGTTTTCATAATAAATGCAAAATATGCATATTGCAAATTTTTAATATATCCCTCATCAATAGGGATGCAAACGATGCATCGATGTTTTTGAAACATCGATAATATCGGTCCAATTTTCGATGTTTGCTATCGATGTTTACAATTTACTAACATCGCGAAATTGGTGGAATTCGATGGAAGTTTTACCGATGTTTTAAACATCGACTTTAAGGAGACTCTCCGACTTTCTCTCGGTGTGTTTGACTGACCTTAAATTTATTATTCATTCAGATTTTTTTTTGATATTTATGCTCTTATAACAATTATGTTCAGCCATTTTTTATGAAANCCAATTTTCGATGTTTGCTATCGATGTTTACAATTTACTAACATCGCGAAATTGGTGGAATTCGATGGAAGTTTTACCGATGTTTTAAACATCGACTTTAAGGAGACTCTCCGACTTTCTCTCGGTGTGTTTGACTGACCTTAAATTTATTATTCATTCAGATTTTTTTTTGATATTTATGCTCTTATAACAATTATGTTCAGCCATTTTTTATGAAAAGGTTATAGCTGCAATTTCGGAGATCACCACTTCTCCTCAGTGATCGCGGTTGTGATTAGTAGATGTAACCCTGCAGGACTAGTGAATCAAATTTCTAGTTCCGTACTAGGTCTTTATTGCCAAA
>NW_016161908.1:41381-47298 GCF_001687245.7 Rhagoletis zephyria | reverse complement strand
TCGAACACTGTTGTTTGCTTGATTGCTTTCAAGCGATATTTATTGAATTAACGATTACGTTTTTATACAAACTAAATGCTTACGTAGCTAAATAATAAGGCCNTGTTGGCATAAGCATATTCCACATTTTGCGTCTACTTTCATTTGCGTGCATTAATCAACAATGTCTTATATGTAACTTGACACATGCCAAATTATTTGGCTATAAGAATACACTAAAAGGCATAAAGTGCAAGCTACGTATAAAAGAATGCAAGCGATAATTAATACCCTGTTGAATAAAGCCAATGCAATATTAATATGTCGACTTTTCTTATTTAATAACAGCACTTTTAACATCAGTGTAGTGTTATTACTCCATGAGGAGCTATTTTGAAGAATAAGAGCACTTTTTCTTATTCTTTTAGGAGGTTTCTGGAATGACTTTAACAGGAGTATTCCGTTAATGCTCGTTAGGGAGGAATTTGGGATATTGTCTGTGAGTCCTCTTTTGTTGCTCCTTTGGGATGTTTGTTAGGGTACTCTTATATTCTTCGTTAAGAAGTTTTCAAAATTATATTTTTGTATGTACTTCCTGATGGCTCGTTTACGAGGTCAAAGGGATTACTCGCCCTCCTAGGACATCCCGTGTTAAAGGGAGCATACAGANTTTTCAAAATTATATTTTTGTATGTACTTCGTGATGGCTCGTTTACGAGGTCAAAGGGATTACTCGCCCTCCTAGGACATCCCGTGTTAAAGGGAGCATACAGAATAACACGCTTATACACAGAAATATAGGGAGCAATGGGGAGTGATCGTAAACTCGCAATGGGAGTTCTCATCGAGCAATCGAACGATGATCCCATGTTCTACTGGGTACCCACTAGAACCTGAAGGGAGAACTCCCAAATTGAGGCATAAAAGAGTACTCCCTTTGCCATGATCGCGGAGCCATAGACGAGATTTATCAGTTTTTTTTGTCCATTATTGTTCGCTTAGGAGCAAAGAGCGATGTCTACCAAAGCTAACAAAAAAATAATGCTCCATGAGGCATGATTTGAAGTAATAAATGAGATTTTTCGTTTTTGTACTCCATTAATACTCAGTTCGGAGCAATCCAAGAGATCTTTCCAAGTTACTAACAAAAGACTACTCCTTTTGATATTTTTCGAAGCAATAAGAGAGATCTTTCTCTTTTTTACTCCATTAGAACTTCTTTTGGGAACAAAAAGAGATGTCTCCTAAATTGATACATCCAGAAGTATTATCTTTACTTTATATCGGAGCACTTTAATGTTAAGAAAGTTTTGTGATTTTGAATAATATATCAAATAGAAACAAACTAAATATTTAGTATCAAATAAATCTTAAAGGAATTTAATGGAAGCACGCGTCTAAACAAATTAACAGACCGCACGAATTTAAATACATACGTCTTTCGGTACGTATTGCAATATTTGATCAAACATATTGCATATTATTTACTAAAGCAAAATATTTTTCAGATTGTCCAATTTCTAGTATATGAAAACGAGAGCATCGAAAATTCTGTATTCATGCTGCATCAGTCAACGCTTTCGATTCTGCGTTCTTTAAAACAATGATCTTTTATCAAGACCTACCCATAACGGGTGACACAAGCCCTAATTGCCTGCTATGTAAACTTAAAGTACCTGAGTGACGGCACCATAGTCAAGAACACACAAGAATAGGGAGCAATGGGGAGTAATCGCACACTCGTAAAAGGAGTTCTCATCGAGCAATCGCACGATGATCCCAAGTTCTACTGTACTAAAATGAAAAAAAAAAAAAAAAAACGAAAAATTTTTTTTCGATTTTAATTGACTTATAACTTTTGCAAAACTAATTTTATGTACCTTTTTATAAAGATCAAAAAAATAATTATTTCTTCACGATCAAATAAGAGCGAGAAGAAAATGAAAGCTTTTTGAAAAATTTACGTTTCTTTTCAATTAAAATAGCAATACTAAGCACTTCTCTACCCGATTTTCAAACTTTTTTCTTTGTTAGAAAGGTAAAAACCATGACACAAAAAAGAAGGTAGTTCCATTAATGACATTCGTTGTTGTTGCTAACCATTTGACTTCTAATAAAATTATGACATTTCATCAAATTCATGCTACTGATCACTAGAAGTACTATTCCATTAGTCTACTCAAAGATGTGGAATATGATGGGCCTGAAAATTAATACATACTTTCAAAAATGGGGTTGACGACACTAGATTTCAGAACGCATGAAGAAAGTGATCAAAATTATACTTATGCTAATTGCTTATCGACGGTGGTCTGTACAAGCCGAATTCAAGTTTTTTGCATACATTGAAAATTTTAAATTCAAAATTTGTTGAAGTTAGTAGTGATACGCTAACCAAAAAGCCTAATTTTTTACAAAACCTGATAAGAAATTTAAAAGTAAATTTGGACCAAAATATTATAAAAACGTTTTATTTGGGAAGAACATTCCTTAGAATTAGATTTTTAAATCGCACTCAACATAAAAGAATTAAAAAATAAACACATAATGCGGTCGTAATTTTTATTATAAAATAAAAAGAACAATTACGATGAAGTATCCTTTAAGAGTTTACATTTTATATATTTTTAATAAAAAAGGTGCGAACAATGTAAGTAAAAAAATACCAAGCTCCGATAATATAATCAATATTAAATTGGTATAAATATATATAAATATGGGAAAGAATATACTCCGATGGGCAAAAACCCATGTTTTTCAAACAGAGAAAAAAATTTAATTCGATCAAAAAAAAAAACAAAGTTATAACTTCTTGAAGTTGTAACTTGAAGAATACCAATGTTTTCTTATATTTATTAGTAAAAAAATAGAAAACGAAGTGATGGAGAAAAACTATAAGTCGTATCCTGTGGGCTATAACAAAACATAATTTCTATAGGAGAACCCCTGCATATTTTTTGTGTAGCACAGTGTAATTGTCATGATCTACTTTTGGGCTTCAAGAATTTAGTGATAATAAAAAATATTCCACAATTTTTATTGAGCTTGAGGCCGTTTTTTAATGAAATACTATTTTGGAAAAGCAACAATTATTTATGAAAATGGAAATAGAAGTGATTGCTGTTTCGGAAATCAACACATTTCCTCCTCAGACATCTTTCAGTGGGATTCGATCCAACGACCCCACGAACTGTGCTAAGTTCGCCTTATGACCTCTTATTGCTTTTTCCATTTATTTCCAATTGTTAAGCCAACACAATCAAGCGCAGCTATTCCGCTGCAATTCAATTGATCATGTGGTTGTAGGTTTTGTTGGTTTTTGCTAATAATTCTATTTTTAGAATGTTTAACTTTTAGGTGCGCTCGTCCTTAGTTATTTGTTTTTATTATTTATGGCCTTATAACAATTATATTCAACAAACAAGACTTCTTTCAGTGGGATTCGATCCAACGACCCCAGCTGACTCAGGCAGTTGCCTACCCACTGTGCTAAGTTCGCCTTATGAACTCTTGTTGCTTTTTCCACCTTTTTTCATTTGTTAAGGCAACTAGAATCAAGCGCAGCTATTCCAGTGCTAGCAGAAGTCTGATGAGGAAATTTGGTGATTTCCAAAATAACTATTACTTCTACAATTTTCATGATTATTGTTGCTTTTCCACAATAGTTTTTCATTAAAAAACGGCCTCAAGCTCAATAAAAATTGTTGAATATAATTGTTATATGGCCATAAATAACAAAAACAAATAATTTAAACCTAAAAGTTAAACATTGTAAAAATAGAATTATTAACAAAAACCAACAAAACCAACAACCACATTATCAAGTTTAAATAGCACTGAAATAGCTGCGCTTGATTGTAGTTGGCTTAAAAAATTAAAAAAAGTGAAAAAGCAACAAGAGTTCATAAGGCGAACTTAGCACAGTGCGTAGGCAACTGGCTGAGTCAGCTGGGGTCGTTCGATCGAATCCCACTGAAAGAAGTCTGATGGGGTGATTTCCGAAATAGCTATCACTTCTACCATTTTCATAAATGATTGTTGCTTTTTCACAATAGTTTTTATTAGAAACAGCTTCAAGGTCAATAAAAATTGTTGAATATAATTGTTACAGGGCCATAAATAACAAAAACATATAATAAAAAATATAAATAAATAAAGCAAATAAACCTTTTATATCTTCTTTGTTTTTTCATAATCTACTTTTGGGTTTCAACAAAGCAAATAAACCTTTTATATCCATGATTTAATAATTAAAGGTTTCCTCATTATTGGCATTACAAAAGCTTTGCACACACACACGAACCCACACACAGTGCCTTGCTAAGGGAGCTTATTTTGTCAAGAGGGCGCGAGAAAACTGTTTTCTGAGCAAACCTTTTATTATTGAATCATGTTTTATATCTTCTTTATTTTTTCATGATCTACTTTTGGGTTTCAAGAATTCAGTGATAATAAAAAATATAAATAAACAAAGCCAATAAACCTTTTATATCTTCTTTATTTTTTACCTGCGCCAAATAAATGTGGTATCGTTGAAATCAGGGTAAAAAGTTCTACCAATCTTTTTATTCAGAATTTGTAGAAAAATTTTAGTACATTAAAGTGCAAGGTTTAAAGTGGCTAAGAATTCGCGTGCCCAAAAGTTTTCTTAGAATTCTGTGCAAAAAGTTGTTGAATTTTTATAAATCTTGTGGAAAGTTTGAATCTTACATTGAGGCTTTTGTTGTAGAATAAACTAAATAATAAAAAATAAAAAAAAACAGGTAAAAAAGTCTAAGTTCGGGCGGAGCCGGACGTAAAATAGCCGGTGCATGTATTAAATCTAGTTCTTTCACCTTTCTGAAAACTATCTCTACATGGTAAGCAGGGGTGGTTTTACCCCTATTTCAAACATGCTCGATAGAACGTTCAGATAGACATAATGAGATAAACTTATATACATAGTTATAAGTGGACGGTATCACGCCCATTTTCCAAATTCCATAATATTGTTACTTCTTTTCAAGGAATTGTTGTTAGTATATCAATCTTGAGTAAATTAGCGTCCTTAAATTTCGAAATATCGAAGTTTCAAGCATTTCTAAAAATTTACCGCGTAATGGGCGTAATTTTAGTCGGATTTAGAATAAATTTCAACGTTTTGCATTTATGCAGCAAGCACAATAATCATACCGAGGTTGGTACAAATTGATCGAAAGGTTTCCGAGATACACATATCGTCGCCTAGGTAAAAGATTGTAAAAGAAAGATGTTAATTTCGGCAGGTTGTGGGAAATCGCGATTGAAGTTTGGAATGCAATTTCTCAAAAACGCGAAAATAGATTTTCTCCGAAGTCTCTGAAAATGTTACTAGTTCACAAAATTCTTAAATTATTTAATTTTTAATGTTTATTGTTAATCAGTTTTGAGTTTATGAAGGATTTTCTTTAGTCGAATTTTGTCGTAAGCGTCATTTGTCCACAATTTGGCAGCCACTTTGTATGAAATACAAAAATGTGAAATGTGATTAAAATTTCTACCAAATTAACGACACTTTTTACTCAATATCTCGGAAACTCAAGGAGATATCCAACAAGGGAGAACGCCATTTTTAAGATATTAATTAGTTATTTGTTTTTTGTTATTTTATGGCCTTATAACAATTATATTCAACAATTTTTATTGAGCTCGAAAAAAAAAAACGGCCTCGAGCTCAATAAAAATTGTTGAATATAATTGTTATAAGGCCACAAAATAACAAAAAACAAATAAGTTAAAGGATGAGCACACCTAAAAGTTAAACATTACAATAATAGAAAATATTAACAAAACCAACAACCACACTATCAAGTGAATTGCAGCGGAATAGCTGCGCTTGATTGTAGTTGGCTTAGCAAGTGAAAACAGTGGAAATAAGCAACAAGAATTAACAAGGCAAACTTAGCACAGTGCGTAGGCA
>NW_016161908.1:39671-39826 GCF_001687245.7 Rhagoletis zephyria | reverse complement strand
AAAATAACAAAAAACAAATAACTTAAGGACGAGCACACCTAAAAGTTAAGCATTCTAAAAATAGAAATAATAGAAAATATTAACAAAACCAACAACCACACTATCAAGTGAATTGCAGCGGAATAGCTGCGCTTGATTGTAGTTGGCTTAGCAAG
>NW_016161908.1:38541-39580 GCF_001687245.7 Rhagoletis zephyria | reverse complement strand
GTGCATGGGCAACTGGCTGAGTCAGTGGGATCGTCGGTTCGAATCCTACTGAAAGAAGTCTGATGAGGAAATGTGGTGATTTCCGAAATAGCTACCACTTCTACAATTTTTTAAAATTATTGTTGCTTTTCCACAATAAGTTTTCATTACAAAAAAAAACCGGCCTCGAGCTCAATAAAAATTGTTGAATATAATTGTTATAAGGCCAAAAAATAACAAAAACCAAATAGCTAATTAATATCTTAAAAATGGCGTTCTCCATTTTTGGATATCTCCTTCAGTTTCCGAGATACTGAGTAAAAAGTGTCGTTAATTTGGTAAAAATTTTGATCACATTTTGTCGTATTTCGTACAAAGTGGCTGCCAAATTGTGGACAAATGACGCTTACGACAAAATTTTACTAAAGAAAATCCTTCATAAACTCAAAACTGATTAACAATAAACATTAAAAATTAAATAATTTAAGAATTTTGTGAACTAGTAACATTTTCAGAGACTTCGGAGAAAATCTATTTTCGGGTTTTTGAGAAATTGCATTCCAAACTTCAATCGCGATTTCCCACAACCTGCCGAAATTAACATCTTTCTTTTACAATCTTTTACCCAGCGACGATATGTGTATCTCGGAAACCTTTCGATCAATTTGTACCAACATCGGTGTGATTATTGTGCTTGTCGTATAAATGCTTTAGCACAAATGCAAAAATTTGGCACATAACCTGTTATTTTTTAAACTTTTCTTCTGTTAAAGTTTGATTTTATTCATTTTTGCATTAAAAAATAAAGATACTGGAATGATTAATTAATTTGTCAGAAACTGTCAGTCGTATCGGAAAGTGATGCATATATGGTTTATGGAGAATTTTATTAGCTTTGATTTGACGTATCTTATTTTAAGATTTTTAAATTGGTTTGTAAGATATACGTCATTAAGTGGAACCATTTTTTTTTGTTTTAAGCTGAATAACGGTAAATTGCAAATATCTCGAAAACGTATCCATAGAAAAAAAATCAACTCGATTTTCGGAATCACCGAGC
>NW_016161908.1:36225-38451 GCF_001687245.7 Rhagoletis zephyria | reverse complement strand
AAAAAAAAAACGGCCTCGAGCTCAATAAAAATAGTGGAATATAGATATTAATTAGTTTAATATGACTGCTTCACCAACTAAATTATTACTAAGTTATCGAAACAGTTGTAGTCAATATCTCGGAAACTAAAGGAGATATCTAAAAACTGATAACACCAATTGAAAGACCTTATTTCAAAACATATAACTGCATCTGGAACTAAGAATTGTCAAAATGGCGCTTACGACAATCTTTTACCCAGGCGACGATATGTGGTCATAAGTGGGCGGTGCTACGCCCATTTTCCAAAATTTTATCATAAATGTATATTTTGCAAACGGATTATTGCAAGCATCAATTTTGAATAAGTTAGCTGCAGTATTTACTGATTTATCGAAGATTTCGTATTCGTCTTAATAACCGTTATATGGGATGTGGGCGTGGTTATTGTCCGATTTTGAAAAATTTTCAGCCGTTTGGTATTTGTACCAAGGAAAATGTAGCGGTTGCCAGGATATACACATGTATACATAAATAGGAGTGGTTTCGCCAACTTATCAAAAA
This sequence comes from Rhagoletis zephyria, assembly GCF_001687245.7. Taxonomy (NCBI): domain Eukaryota; kingdom Metazoa; phylum Arthropoda; class Insecta; order Diptera; family Tephritidae; genus Rhagoletis; species Rhagoletis zephyria. The sequence continues at coordinate 37,907 of NW_016161908.1, read as the reverse complement.
TTTATAAATTTCTTATTTTTCGTCTAAAAATAACACTGGTTTACAGCAAAGATGTTCAATGGATGCCACTATCCAATTTCTATGTAGAATTGCTCGGTGATTCCGAAAATCGAGATAATTTTTTTTTTCTATGGTTACGTTTTCGAGATATTTGCAATTTACCGTTATTCAGCTTAAAACAAAAAAGTGGTTCCACTTAATCACGTATATCTTACGAACCAATTTAACAATCTTAAAATGAGATACGTCAAATCAAAGCTAATGAAATTCTCCATAAAATATTTATACATCACTTTCCGATAGGACTGATAGTTTCTGACAAATTAATTAATCATTCCATTTTTTTTTTATTTTCCAATAAAATAATTTAAAAAAATCCAGCTTTAACAGAATCAAATTTAAAAAATAAAAGGTTTTTTCTGAAATACATTTGCGTTTTTCTGAAATACATTTGAGGTTTTCTGAAATACATTTGGCCTTTTCTGAAATACAATTGCGTTTTTCTGAAATACATTTGTGTTTTTCTGAAATACATTTGGAAAAGGTGTAGATGCAGTTATATATTTTGAAATAAGGTCTTTCGATTGGTGTTATCAGTTTTTAGATATCTCCTTTAGTTTGCGAGATATTGACTACAACTTTTTCGATAATTTAGTAAAAATTTAGTTGGTGAAGCAGTCATATTAAACTAATTAATATCTATATTCAACAATTTTTATTGAGCTCGAGGCCGTTTTAATTTTAATTTGAAAAAATGGTAGAAGTGATAGCTATTTCGGAAATCACCACATTTCCTCATCAGACTTCTTTCAGTAGGATTCGAACCGACGATCCCACTGACTCAGCCAGTTGCCTATGCACCGTGCTAAGTACGCCTTGTAAATTATCGTTTGCTTTTTTCCACTATTTTCATTTTTGTTATGCCAACACAATCAAGCGCAGCTATTCCGCTGCAATTCACTTGATCATGTGGTTGTTGGTATTGTTGGTTTTTGCTAATAATTCTATTTTTAGAATGTTTAACTTTTAGGTGTGCTCATCCTTAAGTTATTTGTTTTTTTTTTTTTTTTGTTATTTTATGGCCTTATAACAATTATATTCAACAATTTTTATGAGCTTGAGGCCGTTTTTAGTGAAAACTTATTGTGGAAAAGCAACAATAATTTGAAAAAATGGTAGAAGTGATAGCTATTTCGGAAATCACCACATTTCCTCATCATACTTCTTTCAGTAGGATTCGAACCGATGATCCCACTGACTCAGCCAGTTGCCAACGCACTGTGCCTGATTGCCTTGTTAATTCTTGTTGCTTATTTCCACTTATTCACTTGATCGTGTGGTTGTTGGTTTTGTTAATATTTTCTATTATAAGAATGTTTAACTTTTAGGTGTGCTCATCCTTTAACGGCCTCGAGCTCAATAAAAATTGTTGAATATAATTGTTATAAGGCCATAAAATAACAAAAACCAAATAGCTAATTAATATCTTAAAAATGGCGTTCTCCATTTTTGGATATCTCCTTCAGTTTCCGAGATACTGAGTAAAAAGTGTCGTTAATTTGGTAAAAATTTTGATCACATTTTGTCGTATTTCGTACAAAGTGGCTGCCAAATTGTGGACAAATGACGCTTACGACAAAATTTTACTAAAGAAAATCCTTCATAAACTCAAAACTGATTAA
>NW_016161908.1:29233-35240 GCF_001687245.7 Rhagoletis zephyria | reverse complement strand
GTCGTTAATTTGGTAAAAATTTTGATCACATTTTGTCGTATTTCGTACAAAGTGGCTGCCAAATTGTGGACAAATGACGCTTACGACAAAATTTTACTAAAGAAAATCCTTCATAAACTCAAAACTGATTAACAGTAAACATTAAAAATTAAATAATTTAAGAATTTTGTGAACTAGTAACATTTTCAGAGACTTTGGAGAAAATCTATTTTCGGGTTTTTGAGAAATTGCATTCCAAACTTCAATCGCGATTTCCCACAACCTGCCGAAATTAACATCTTTCTTTTACAATCTTTTACCCAGCGACGATATGTGTATCTCGGAAACCTTTCGATCAATTTGTACCAACATCGGTGTGATTATTGTGCTTGTCGTATAAATGCTTTAGCACAAATGCAAAAATTTGGCACATAACCTGTTATTTTTTAAACTTTTCTTCTGTTAAAGTTTGATTTTATTCATTTTTGCATTAAAAAATAAAGATACTGGAATGATTAATTAATTTGTCAGAAACTGTCAGTCGTATCGGAAAGTGATGCATATATGGTTTATGGAGAATTTTATTAGCTTTGATTTGACGTATCTTATTTTAAGATTTTTAAATTGGTTTGTAAGATATACGTCATTAAGTGGAACCATTTTTTTTTGTTTTAAGCTGAATAACGGTAAATTGCAAATATCTCGAAAAAGTATCCATAGAAAAAAAATCAACTCGATTTTCGGAATCACCGAGCCATTCTACATAGAAATTTGATAGTGGCGTCTGGAGAACAAAAACCAAACTAAAATTTGTGATCCAGTATAATTGTTAATATCAATTTTTAGTGAATAAGCCTAAGTAGTTACTAAAATATCGCAGTTTTCGTATTTCTGAAAACTACCGTTATATGGGGGTAGGTGTGGTTATTGATCGATTTTGCCCATTTTCAATACCATCCGTTTTACGCTGAAAAGAAGTACACGTACCAAGTTTCGTTACGATATTTCAATGTCTACTCTAGTTATCGGGTGCACAGACGGACGGATGGACAGACAGTCATGTGATGTATATAAATAAGTCAAAATATTTTATTCAAACCAAAAGAATACACCTTTAGACCGGTCAAGTAAGACATTCAAGGTTACAATAATTCGCATAAAGCTGAAAATTGGTAAGAGTGTTGCAAATGCCAATATAAATAAAATGTCAAAAGTCCCCATCAATCTCAAAAAAATTTATTGAAGGTCAAAAGTCATATAAATTTATTTTTTTTGCATTTTTCATCAAAATAGTATGGTTTATCATAAAAATAGGTGAGATAAAAGTGTAGATTATGCAATTGTCTATAAAAACTGTTATAACATTTTTCTTCCTTCGAATTACCATTTCTGAGATATGGCGATTTAAAAAATCGTGTTCCCCATAATATGTTCCACTGTACTTGTGGGGTAGTGTTTTTGGGGCTTTTTATAACGTGTTTTCCGCGGGAGGTCTACTCCACGACTTCGCGACTGTTTAACTAAATACTATTGCATGAAATAAAAATAATACCATTGGATGCCCTCAGCGACCTCTATATATATTTTTTATTTCAAAATAAAAAAAAATAGGGGTATACTTTGTTTCTTTGGCAAACAAAATGAGTCATCCCAGAGAATATTACCTTCATTATATTTTGATATATTATTAAGATATTGATTAAAAAAGAGAAAAAATATATGTATTATAAGGCCATATATAACAAAAACGAAAGAGAAAAAATTTTAAAATTGCGCTTTAAAAGTTGATTATTCGTTAGAAAATATTTGCAATTTTTTATTACTAGTGCTATTTATTTCTACATCTCTGGGAAACAAAATAAGTCGTCGCTGATATTGCGTTTATTACTTTTCGAGATATCGGTAAATTACTGAACCTATCGAGATATCGGTAAATTACTGAAGGAAAAAAGAAACAGAAACTACCAGCGTTGCGCTGTGACACGCAAGAGCTAAGACGTTAAGGTGGTGCTACATTTTAAGATGCCTAATTACCATGATAGAAGACTTTGTTGGGAGAACATCTGCGGAGTCTGTCTGTCAAAACCATTTCAACTCGAGTGATTTTATTACTTGCCCAATGCAGCCAACTATTTTTAAGCGCATGCGTTTATACCTTGACGCAGTTCCTATACCCTGCGAAGTCCCAGTGTCTAAGTGCCTGAAGCACTTGAAATTTTAAAACAACTTAAAAGAGAAAAAGATCTGTCATTTCAAAAATGTAATCAAAAAATTGTTAAGAGCGATACATATTTTCATATACATAAGTTTAGAAGAAGCATCAAATAATTTTAATAATAATATAACGAACTTTCGTTCATTACACTGACTTGACATAAAACGATCTGAGTTGCAAAAAAGACGATGAACAGGTGTATAGGTGGTATTTACTCATTTAACTTTTCTGGTATACCTCTTTCTAATTTTTGTATACACTTATTTGAAGATTCTTGCGCATCTTCGGACAGCAAACCGATTGGTAGAATGGAATCAGCTATTACTTCTTTGGCATGTGTTAAAATTCTGTGAATAGCAGCTGGCAAACGATACCAAGAATATAGTTTTACACACTCTTTAGCTGTTTGTAGACAGTAATTTCCGAACTCATCTATTTTAATATCAAAACCGCTTGATAGCACTTTTAAAATCATTTTATCTTTCTAAATTTTTTTACAAACAAGAACCTAAAATTTCCGTACAAAATCGCGCCTTAAACAAAATGTCGGACACGGTCGGATTCAATATTTAGTATTATAGTTTAAAATATAATTATCTTGAAATAAACATAATTTTTTTCTTTAAATTGTTTTTAGTCAAAAATTCACTACTAATCAGTTGAACATGCATATAAAAAAAATTTTAATTATGCATTATAAAGACCTCACCTGTAGAAGAAACCCTTATTTAAAAAATTATAAGAGATCGGTCGTATGGGTTTTGGCGTTCTTTTAAATTTAGCATTACATTTTTACTTCTTAACGCGCTGCGTCAACTATCACTTTCACACTGATCATACAAACAGGTGCAAAAGGACCCGTCTTGGACATACATATTTCGATAGCTGAAACATCATTTAAGCCAACCCAAAAGAATAAAACCATAAAATCGATAGTTTATTTTTGGATTTATGGTCACGAAATATGGACCAAGTATCACTGTGCGACATAAGTGTTTAAATGAAACTGACACACGCTAAACTTTTTTTCGTGATACGCCTTAATGTACATACGGTTGCCAGACAATGATTTTATCAGTACAGTACTGATTTTTCAACTCTCGTACTGATTTTATTAATTTCTTCAATCTGTAAGCTAATGTCCTGATTTTTCAAAATTTGTACTGATTTCTACTGAATTTTCAATTCTGAACATACAAATTTGTAGTAGAGGCCTTCATACCGATGTTGGTACTCGGTAAGTCGGTGTTCGGTAATTTTTCACCATGTATTTTGTTTGAGTGATATTATGTTACACAAACAAACTACTTTAGGATTTTTTAAGGTTTTAACATAACGTTGGAACTTCCTTAAACTGTACTGTAAAAAGTAAGAAGAAAATAATTTAAATTTAGTTGACATGTTTCAGATAATGTTTGATATGCGCAAGAAATTAATACAACAAAAAGAGCAATTGTTTTATGGGCATCTCGCCAAGTCGTTAAGCTACCTTTGCACGGGTCGATTTGTGTCGACTGGAAAATCGACTAATGCCATGTTCTGACCATAATCGAAAACGTGTTTTCGTTGCTGAAACTGGTTTTCGGCCTAAAACTTGTGTTTTCGTCCATGTAAAATCTATCAAACGAAAACCAGTTTTCGCTGAAAACTACTTGAAAACTCACTCATACCAGTCGGTGTCTGCGCTAGTATTTTTCGATTATTTATCGAAGTGGGAGTCATATTTTATCATCTTTAATACGCCAAAACACTTACATTTTACGACTGAATTGCCATTTACATTGGGCGGTTTTGGTTGAACGACAAAAATCAACTAGACAATCGACCCGTGTTAAGGCAGCTTTACGTATCAGTTGCGATAATATGATGGAGTATAATTTATTTAACAAGTAATTTTTAAGGAAAAAACAAAACCGACTTCAATGGTCATATAAAAATTTAAGACTACCGTAAATTTATTCATGATCATATGATCGGATCCAAACCAAATTGGTATGCGACCACCTCTGAGCTACCACCTTTCCTTTAAAGAAAGAATTATAGAAATCGGTTGCCGTGGCCTTAAGTTATGCGGTAACATACACAAAAAAAAATATTCCGACGAATTGATGACCTTTTTTGAAGTCGGTTAAAAAGAGGGCTGGCGTGTTTTTGACGAGTGTTTATAGTTATCTCGAAAATAACCTTCAGTTGAATAGCAACAAATTTAAATAATTGAATGGCTTTTGCCATTCCGTTCCGTGCGCAGAAGTGGAAAACTTTTGACTGCCATTCACCTGTGAGTGGCCAGAAGCATTTCTTGTGCGTACGGTTCAAATCGCAGCTCACAACGCCCGGATATTTATATCCACGTATCCTCTGGGTAGCAACCAAACACCCGTTTGGGAGCGAGCTAAACTGAGAAGGCGTAAAACTTCGCGTGCGCTGGGTTTGGGTCCCGCCACGTTGAAACTCCGCCCAATGAAAAACAACAAACAGCTTCGGATGAGACCCACTTTTTTGGTGACGACCACGGCAAACGTATAAAGGACTATGATTTAAGGGTATGCACCTGGAAAAACCGGACCCTTAATGGGGAAGGTGCATCTGCCCGGCTGGTTGATGTCCTCCGGAAGGCTGACATCACCGCCATCCAAGAAATGCGATGGACGGGGCAAGGAAAAGTAAGCGTGAAGCCTTGCGACGTCTACTACAGCTGCCACGTAAAGGAGCGCAAATTCGGTGTTGGATTCGTGGTAGGAGACAGACTCCATCGCCGAGTACTGGCGTTCCCCCCGGTGGAACAATCCGCATCAAAGCTAGATACTTCAACATCTCGCTCATCTGCGCCCATGCCCCAACGGAAGAGAAGGATGAGGCGTCCAAGGATCTCTTCTATGAGCGCTTGGAACGTAAATATGAGCGCCGCCCCCGACACGATGTCAAAATCGTGCTTGGCGATTTTAATGCCAAATTGGGCAGGGAAGGGATCTTTGGCGCCACTGTCGGAAAATTCAGCCTCCACGACGAAACGTCCGATAACGGACTGAGGCTGATCGACTTCGCCGGGGCCCGAAATATGGTAATATGTAGTACTAGGTTCCAGCATAAGAACATCCACCAAGCTACATGGCTGTCTCCAGATCGAAAAACGAGAAACCAAATCGATCATGTTGTGATAGACGGAAGGCATGCTTCAAGCGTTTTGGACGTACGTACACTCCGAGGGCCAAACATCGACTCGGACCACTATCTTGTTGTAGCCAAGATACGCCGCCTACAGGGCCACGCTGCGATCGTGCGCAACGCGAGCCATGTGGGACCGTTATAGGGAACTTAAAAAGAAAGCGAGACGTATTTGCCGCAATAAGAAGAGAGAGGCCGAAATACGTGAGTGCGAAGAGCTTGAGATGCTGGCCGACAGGAAGAACGCCCAAAAATTCTACCAGAGGGTTAGACGACTCACGGAAGGTTTCAAGCCCGGGGCGAACTCCTGTAAGAACAACAATGGCGACCTGGTGACCGATGTCCAGAATGTACTTAAATTTTGGAGGGAACACTTTTACAACCTACTGAATGGTAGCAGCGCTGAAAGTAGTGAAGAAGACGAACCCGAGTCCCCAGTCGATGATGTTGGAGTAGCTGTCCCACCGCCTTACTATGACGAGGTACGAATAGCGATTACGCGGCTGAAAAACAACAAAGCTGCTGGAGCTCACGGCCTGCCAGCCGAGATATTCAAGTACGGCGGCGATGAGCTGACGAGGTGCCTGCATCAGCTCGTATGCAGAATATGGTCAGATGAACGCATGCCCCACGACTGGAATTTAAGTG
>NW_016161908.1:28265-29208 GCF_001687245.7 Rhagoletis zephyria | reverse complement strand
CGCATGCTGTAAGCGTTTTAGACGTACGTACACTCCGAGGGCCAAACATCGACTCGGACCACTATCTTGTTGTAGCCAAGATACGCACCCGCCTCTGTGCAGCAAAAAATGTGCGCCCAACAATGCAAGGAAAGCTTAACGTCGAAAAGCTGCAATCACAACAGACGGCCAATTTATTCGCCACTCGACTCACACACCTGCTCTCTGAGAGCACTCTTCAACAATCCGACGTACGCGAGCAGTGGAACCACATTTCCCGATCATTAAGTACCGCCGCCGAAGAAGTAGTTGGATTTCAGCGAGCCCGAAAGAACAACTGGTACGATGAGGAATGTCAAGAAGCCGCAGAGAAAAAAGATGCCGCCTACAGGGCCACGCTGCGATCGGGCGCAACGCGAGCCATGTGGGACCGTTATAGGGAACTGAAGAAGGAAGCGAGACGTATTTGCCGCAATAAGAAGAGAGAGGCCGAAATACGTGAGTGCGAAGAGCTTGAGATGCTGGCCGACAGGAAGAACGCCCGAAAATTCTACCAGAGGGTTAGACGACTCACGGAAGGTTTCAAGCCCGGGGCGAACTCCTGTAAGAACAACAATGGCGACCTAGTGACCGATGTCCAGAATATACTTAAATTGTGGAGGGAACACTTTTATAACCTACTGAATGGTAGCAGCGCTGAAAGTAGTGAGGAAGACGAACCCGAGTCCCCAGTCGATGATGATGGAGTAGCTGTCCCACCGCCTGACTATGACGAGGTACGTATAGCGATTACGCGGCTGAAAAACAACAAAGCTGCTGGAGCTGACGGCCTGCCAGCCGAGATATTCAAGTACGGCGGCGATGAGCTGACGAGGTGCCTGCATCAGCTCGTATGCAGAATATGGTCAGATGAACGCATGCCCGACGACTGGAATTTAAGTGTGCTCTGCCCAATCCACAAGAA
>NW_016161908.1:11300-28255 GCF_001687245.7 Rhagoletis zephyria | reverse complement strand
AACCTACTGAATGGTAGCAGCGCTGAAAGTAGTGAGGAAGACGAACCCGAGTCCCCAGTCGATGATGATGGAGTAGCTGTCCCACCGCCTGACTATGACGAGGTACGAATAGCGATTACGCGGCTGAAAAACAACAAAGCTGCTGGAGCTCACGGCCTGCCAGCCGAGATATTCAAGTACGGCGGCGATGAGCTGACGAGGTGCCTGCATCAGCTCGTATGCAGAATATGGTCAGATGAACGCATGCCCCACGACTGGAATTTAAGTGTGCTCTGCCCAATCTACAAGAAAGGCCACCCCACCATACGCGCCAGCTACCGCGGAATCAGCCTTCTAAGCATAGGTTATAAGGTCTTATTGAGTGTATTGTGCGAAAGACTGAAGCCCACCGTCAACGAACTGATTGGACCTTATCAGTGTGGCTTTAGGCCTGGCAAATCCACCATAGATCTGGTATTCACAATACGCCAAATCTTGGAAAAAATCCGCGAGAATAGGATCGTGCGGATCACCATCTATTTGTCGATTTCGGCAGCACGAAGAGAAGTTGCCATTATGCCGCGATGTCTGAATTTGGTATCCCCGCGAAACTAATACGGCTGTGTAAAATGACGTTGATCAATACCACCAGCTCCGTCAGAATAGGGAAGGACCTCTCCGAGCAGTTTGATACCAAACGTGTGATTTCTTTAATGTGATGTTGGATAAGATAATAAGAGCCGCAGAACTTAACCGCTCAGGTACAATACTTTACAAGAGCGTACAATTGCTGGCGTATGCCGACGACATCGATATTATCGGTAAAAACAAGGGCTACGTCTGTTCTGCCTTCTCGGGATTGGATAGAGAAGCAAAGCGAATGGGTCTGGTGGTGAACGAGGACACAACGACGTATCTCCTGTCATCACACAAACAGTCAGAGCATACGCGTCTTGACACCCACGTCACTGTTGACAGTTACAAGTTTGAAAAAGTAGACGACTTCGTTTATTTGGGAACCAGCATTAACACCAATAATAATGTCAGCCTTGAAATCCAACGGAGAATCACTCTTGCCGACAAGTGCTACCTTGGGCTGAGTAGGCAATTGAGAAGTAAAGTCCTCTCTCGTCGTAAAAAGATCAGACTCTATAAGCCACTCATCATGCCTGTGCTGGTGTATGGCGCGGAGCCATGGACAATGAAAGCATCTGATGAGGCGGCTCTTGGAGTTTTCGAGAGAAANTCTATAAGCCACTCATCATGCCTGTGCTGGTGTATGGCGCGGAGCCATGGACAATGAAAGCATCTGTTGAGGCGGCTCGTGGAGTTTTCGAGAGAAGGATTCTGCGAAAGATTTACGGACCTTTGCGATTTGGTGATGGCGAATATCGCACACGAACTAACGATGAGCTGTATGAGCTTTACAACGGTTAGGCGGTTACAGCGTCAATAAAGAAGAAGAAGAGAAGGGTTTTTGCCTACAACTTACAGTTCTTTTTTCTCAATTTACTGACATTGTAAAAGAGTTTTGCATACAAGACATCCTTTTACTCTTTTTACTTCTTTTTAGCGAATTCTTAGCCTTTCAAAGTTTTTGAGTAGTTGAAAAATAATAATTTCATCCCTGAGGAAATATGGATGAAGTCTTTAAATAGTGGCACGTTTCCAAAGTTTAAAAAATATGTAATTTTTTTTACCAATACCACACTCAAACGAAGCAACTGAAATTATCTTAATGTGTACAATAATATTATATGTTACAAGTAATTTTTAAGCAAAAAACAAATCCGACTTCAATTCTCATATAAAAATTTAAGAGTACCTTTATGGGATCTAAACCAAATTAGTATGGGACCACCTATAGAAATCGGTTAACATGGTCCAAAGTTATGCGGTAACATACATTGAAAAAAAAATATTCCGACGAATTGATAATCTCTTCCTTATTTGAAGTCGGCTAAAAATTAATAACATTTTTATTTTTTATGAACTACATTTTACTTTTATACCAAAATAGTAGTACAAAGTACTGCTTTTAATAGCATGAAAAAGTCTAAGGCACTGAAAAAACCTCTGGCAACACTACGAGCATGGCATTTGTATTCGTGTTACTTTTGAAGTAATTTTTCCCTCTATATTAAACTAATTTGATTTTTGAGTTATTCTCTGCACATCAGCATCAAAATACTTTTCTAATGACATATAACTCTTTATACCTTAGAAGCATAATTCAGCCGTAAAAGGTGTGCAAAGAAAACATGTTTGCCTATTCATTTGGAATTATACCAGGTCTTCCTGTACTACATCACTTATTTCCGACATTTCAAATGGTACAAAGTAAGAAAACCGAAGACCAAAAAACAGTAAAAACGTAAAACAAGCGATATTTACTCGATGAATGCCAAGCCAAAACTGCACTTGTACAGCTTGTAACTACCACGCCCATAAGAAACGAGCTGTCGAGTATCATATAGAGAAAGCTCAATTGAAGGCACGCACCCAAGAGTTTTGCACATAAATCAGAAGACACTTGCCGAACGTGATTTTTCGTATTTATATATGATTGGTCTAGAATATTATTTATATTTGCCATGCATTTAACTGACGGGTCTCTTGAGACCCAGTAGATATACTTAAGCAGATTTGTACCTTTTTGCAGTTTTTACAGTAGTGGTGTTGTTTAGAAAGCTTTTATTGATCTGAACTCATTCTCGATTAAAATTTCTAGACATAAGCACTCTGTGACTGTCAAAATGTACAAATATACATTTAAGTCCTGCTTGCTTTCCAAGCGTGGTAATTTTTTTCGATTACCATCAGTCACAGCCATAACCCTTTCACGATTTTTTTTTTTCGTTACGCGCCGAGAAACACTGTTTAGCAGTTGAACGTATCGTTAGTTCCTTGTATGTGACTTAGAACTTGTGGGCCAGGAAGTGATGGGTCTTCAAATTCTAAATATTCCTTCAAATGGTTATGCGGAATGTAGTAATTGGCGGTTCTGTTAAAATATTGTCATCATCCAAATCTATAATACTGAAATAATTGGAGTAGTCAAAATTAATTTTACATTTCTTGTACTCTCTAGGTTCTTCTGTATCGCAAAGGTTGTCACGGTAGCACAAAATTTTTTTTATTTATGATCATCGTAAAGCATTGATAGCATGACATTTGCTCGATGAGCAAAGTATGAGTTATTTCTGCCGCTCCTTGGAGGGAAGAAATGCGTGACGCGGATTAATTTGAATAGAAGCGGACTACCGTAGGTATATAACAGAATAGTATTTAATGTTAAAGTACATCGGAACATACATGCCTATTATGGTATCCGACAGATGGTTGCGGAGGGAGTTTTACTCACTTTTGACAGAATTTTGTATTATCGAAAACGCTCGATAATGCAGTTTGCGGATGAGTCAAAAGAGGTTAATACAGTTTGCGAATGAAATAAAAAAGTGGCATCATTGAAAACGCATCCGATCCGTGATTCGTACAAATTTCTCTATCTGTCATTCACGCGCCATTGTGCTGCGGATACTAAAAACGATAAGATGGACAGCAATAAAATGTAAGAAAAATCACAATTATTTATCCCTTTAATATTGTAATATTGTAAAAAACACAAACTTATGTGTTTTAGGAAGCGTACAACGACCAGGGAGCAATTTAAATGTTTAGTTTCCAAAATGAAGGAGCATCCGGACATAGCAAAAAATTTTACTAAAAATGCACCTGATTTGGTAGAAAGATTTTGGGAAAGTGTGCGAGAGGAGTTGAATTCGATTGGACCGCCATCAAAAACCATTGCCGAATGGAAAAAGGTTTGCGAAATGTTGAAAAGCTAAAATATATTATTCACTAAGTTTGAACCACAGGTTTGGTCGGACTATAAATCGGCGATAAAGAAAAGGCTCGCGCATAACAAAAGAGAGCTACAAGCGACTGGTGGATGAGAAAATAGGGAAATTCCCTTAACATTTATGGAAGAAGAAGTTGCTACCCTTGTGTGTCTTAATGATTGCATTGGTGGTATTAGAAACTCCAAACAGTTTGGAGTGCCACAGGGGAGAAATTATGATGACGCAGTTCCATCTACATCGAGAAATGTTCCACAGATGAGAGCTTCTGCTACGAGAGATGTACCGCAGGAGAGAATATCTGAGGACACTTCTCCACCTACTCGGAGAGATTACGATGGTATTGAAGCTCATGAAGACGTAAATATTGAGAATGACCAAAATATTTCTAACCAAAGAAGAAAAAAGAGACCCGAGCAATTCGATTTATTAGAGAAGCAAATAGGGGTTCAAGAAAGACTGTACGAAAAAGTGTCTGAGGCTGTTGAGAACCAACAGGAATATTTTCAACACATGAGGGACCATTTAAAAAGACTGAATAGATCAGTAGAGAGGCTAGGCGACCAAAAAAAGAAAAATAATGAAATTCTTCAGAATACTCTTGAAGAGATTAAAAGACATAACGCTGTGATGGAAAAGGCTGCTATAGAAAAATTAAGATTAAAAAGAGAACTTTTAAATATTGAGTTAAATAACGTCAACAGACACCTTAATTATTAAAATAAGTGGGACCTGACAATTTTTTTATGAGATTTGTTTTTATTTTATATTGGATTTTTTTTTTTTATAACTGTAGTGCCTGAATACTTTCTGAACAGGAAGGCTTTATTATTTAAGTTTTTTTCTGTTTTTTTGAAAATACTGTGTATGTAAATCAATGAAGTGATATGATTTTATTTTTATCTACATCCTTAGTGTGTAGACAACTTTGTGCAACACTTTGCCAGGAAGGCTTTTTACTTAAATATTAAGAAATATGTATGAAAATGAATTTTGTGATAATAAATAGTTTTATTTTACAAAAAGCTACGTAACATCTCATTGCGAATTTGAGTTGCTTCATTTGTATATCGTTGAGGTTGTACAGGTTCGCCTACATATTCATCGGGTTCGTAGACTTCCTCTTCGTCGGAAATATTATAATGTATTCGAATTTTGTGAAGTGCTGCCGCAACGTTTACAATTTGAACCACTTTCTCAGGAGCATAATGTAGTTGGCGAGCAGAAAGGAGACATCGGCACCAGTTCTTCCAAACGCCTATGGTCCGTTCAACAATATTACGGCCTTTACTATGGCTTTTATTAAATCTGCTTTCTGGACTATCAACGCCTGCACTTCGAAAGGGTGTTATAAGCCAGGGTAACAGTGGATATCCAGAGTCACCTATGGATAATCATTACAGTTAAAATACGCACTTTGATTATTCGTTATTTTTTTGTACCTAGCAGTCTTGTGCTTCTGTCTCCATTTTAATTTTTTTGTATACAGTCCACATTGAAAGTACCAGCACAACACACTGAGGTTCAACAGCGAGCGATTTTTGTTAACCACATCAGCACACCCCCGCTTTTTACAGCACCAACAAACGCAAACACAACCACACTCAGCTTTCTTGCTACGACACCTGCCAAATTTGCCAGGACGCCAGCGAGTGTACAACACTACAACCACCAAACACTAATCACTTCTAATTCAAGGTACGTGGTTATAATTTCAATTGCACTTGTTAGAAAATTGCAAAAAAAACGTTTTTAAATTCAATGCGCGTGTGCAAACTAGAATCTCGCGAGTGTTTAAACGGAAAATATACAATTGGAGCATTTAATTTTGAAACCACACTGTTAATAATTGAGGTTAGTCTGTCCGTCCACAAGTGACAACAGCGACCACAATTAGGTGTTCTTGCAACATTAACATATACACACACAGTGTCACACAGTACTCGTTGGTTTGCTACACATTTTTTTGGAGTCTTGGTTCAAATTGCGTCCGCGAACGGCAACCAAAAAATAATTGCACTTTGCAACCACGCGTATATATATACTCACAGCAGTGATCCGTATCACATAATATTGTTAATGAAGAATTTCGATTTTGTTTAAATTCACAGTCCATAATTCATAATCTTCATTTTTCTGATCGTTTTTTCACTGCCCCTCTTAATTACATTTCCTTTGTATATTTGCGAACACTGTCACTGTTTCGAGGATACATAACCTCTAAATTTGGTTATTGGCATTGGACCAATTGTAGATTTTCACTAAATCACTACGCATAAGCGATTCAACTCCGTATAATATTGCACATATTTTAGCATATATATTTGCTGCGTACGCTGCATACATCAAAGTGGTCAATCTGTATATTAAAATTTGCTGCGTACGTTGCACATATCACGATTTTACCACGTTTATTATTTACACCTTATTGCTATGCAAGGGCTTATCAAAGCGCGTAGATATTAGTCTGCACAGTTGGGTGGCGAGTCGTTGGTAAACAATAATTCTAGAAGAAAAAGGTTTACATTTTGATAAAGTGTCGAATATATTTCGCAATACAAACTATTTTGAATCTTTTAATTCTTCTTCTCTTGCGCATACAACCTCTAATCTTCGATAAGATTAATTGTGTAAAATCCTATAGATTCTATCTGGGCATTTCAGTTAATACTTCGTTCAGGGTAAACACGTTAAACAATGGATTCGTATATTCTTTTGGCAGAAGCTGTAACAGAGTTCGAATCTGATTACAACAGCATACCCGCCGCAGAACAAAACAAACATGGTCTTGCTATTCAACAAGACGAGTTAAAAGCTTTGTGGGGAAAAACCAAGTCAGCTTACGATAAGCTTATCAATGAGGGATTATCTAAGGATGATGCTAAGGCCATAAAAAAGAAGAATAAGATTTCCTTTCAAAGCTATGTTAGGTGCATGTCTGCTATGGGTTCTCAGGTTGAAATTCTAACCAAAGCGAACAAAGATGTAGAGGATCGGTCCGTCCGGGAACACAATATCCACCTGCCACCGTGCGATACAGATGTGTTCAAGGGCGACTATCTTTCATGGCCAACTTTCCGAGATATGTTCACGGCCATCTACATCCTGAACAAGCGCCTCACCCCAGTTGAGAAACTAGTTCACCTCAACAATAAAACACAAGGGGAGGCAAAAGACATAGTGCGAAAGTGCCCACTTACCCATGAAGGCTTTTCGACAGCCTGGAAAAACCTGTGTGAGCGATACGAAAACAAACGTATCTTAGTTAACACACAATTAAAAGTTTTATTTAGCTTAAGTACAGTGGAATCTGAGTGTGGTAGCTCAATTAAAAACCTACAGCGCGAGATTAATAATTGTTTATCGTCCCTAAAAAGTCATCAAATTGACATCTCTAATTGGGACGCAATTATTATATATTTGTGTTCAACGAAGCTTCCAGAAAGTACACTGGCCCTATGGGAACAGACCATAGACCAGAAAACTGACATTCCAAAGTGGGAGGATATGGACAGGTTCCTATCCAATAGATTCCAAACTTTGGAAACTCTAGCGGGGCTAAAGGGTACAACAACGGTGAAAGCTCCAAAGCACCAACCCGCACGGCACCACCAGGAAGCTAACACTAAAAGGCTAGGAGCCTTTCAGGCAAGCGTGAGCAAGTTCACCTGCCAAATGTGCCAAACTAATGAGCACAAGTTACGCAACTGTCCACAATTCCTCAACAAAACACCTGCTGATAGAATCGATTTTTTGAAAAGCAAAAAATGGTGCCTGAACTGTCTTAGTACTGGACATACCGTGTCAAGATGCACAAACCCATTTAATTGTATAAAGTGCCACTCGCGACACAACACGCTCCTTCATATTGAGACAGCTCAAACAAAGGCAACGACACTTGGGACCTCTTTGGATTCTGCGACTAATTCTGCATCAACATCCAATCAGGCCCAAGCCAAACGCAATTCAACAAAGTCAAACAAGCATACAAGCAAAAACGTGAAGTCTTGCTATGCGAATACAAACACAGGTGTGTTATTAGGGACAGCACGCGTCAACATTTATCTCAATGGTACGAACTATTCCGCTAGAGCACTTATTGATTCTGGTTCAGAGTGTTCTTTCATTACTGAAAGACTAAAACGCAGAATTCACTTGCCGTCAAAGCGTATGCATGCCCAAGTTTCGGGCATCACTAATACAACTACGGCGCAGGTTAAAGAAGCGTGCAACATCGAATTGCGGTCTCCTGTTGACCCGTTGTTCCGCTTAAATACCTCTGTGCTCGTGCTAGCACAACTGACTGGAAATCTTCCTACTTGCCACATTAGTGCAGTGACTAAGCAAGCATTTCCAGATCTAATTCTAGCGGATAAACGATTTTTCGTCAATGAACCCGTAGACCTTGTTCTGGGTGGCGACATATATCCACAAATTATTCTGAGCGGGCTTAAGAAAAACATATTAAACACACTTCTGGCCCAAGAAACAGTATTTGGCTGGATAATAACAGGGCGAACTGATACCTCGAATCCAGGAACGAATATCGTCTCATACTACAGCGAAGTTAGTCTGGACAAGCAACTGAGTGCCTTTTGGGAGCTTGAGGAGATTCCAAAGAACAAGAGCCTTAATGAAGACGACAAGTACTGCGAGGAGCTGTATCAGAAGACAACCATACGAAATAATGAAGGAAAATACATCGTGTCACTACCATTTAGGAAAGATTTTCCAGGAAATATTTCCCTAGGCCCATCCCTTAAAAGAGCATGTTCTCAATTTTACCGGAATGAGACACGGCTGGCCAAGGATCCCGTCCTGCAAAAGGAATACAATAGGGTTCTAGCGGAATATGAAACGCTTGGGCATATGTCGAAAATAACAAATCCCATACCCGCAGACTCGTCTGATAATTATTTTCTGCCGCACCACGCTGTTATAAAGGCAGAAAGTACTTCAACGAAAGTACGCGTGGTGTTCAATGCCTCAAGCCCAACGGCGAATGGCAACAGCCTAAATGACGTACTTTTCCCAGGACCAGTACTTCAGGCAGATCTTCCGATATTAATACTCCGTTGGAGACTATACAAATATGTGTTCAACAGTGACATCGAGAAGATGTATAGGCAAATTCTGGTACATAACAACCATACTAAGTATCAGAGGATCATTTTTCGCACTAACCCGAATGACCGGATCAGTCTGTACGAAATAAAGACTGTCACGTTCGGTATCAATTGTGCTCCTTATCTGGCTATAAGAACACTTTTACAATTAGCTGACGATGTGCAAAGCTCCCATCCAATAGCACCTAACATACTGCGAAAATGCATGTATGTCGACGATGTATTATCTGGTGGACACACTATCGATTCAGCAATAAAAGCCAGAGATGAGATATCGGAAGTGTTGCAATCAGCCGGTTTTCCATAGCGAAAGTGGACAGCCAATAGCGAGCAAATATTTAATGGCATACCGAAAACAGATCTACTTAGTGAAGATTTTTTGGCATTTGAAGATACCAGCGCAGTCAAGGCTCTCGGAATAAGATGGAATGCCCATACGGATCTTTTCTATTTTATAGCAAGGCCGTTGGAGAAAAGCGATACTGTTACGAAAAGAGCGATACTATCTGCCATTGCTAAACTCTTCGATCCGCTGGAGTGGCTTGCGCCTATCATAATTGTAGCCAAAATCCTTATGCAAAATATTTGGCTGGAAGGCACAGATTGGGATGAGACTGTATCGTCGACCACTCTAGACCGATGGCAGAATTGTACCCAACATTATAACGAAATTGATAGTATTCGTATACCGCGATGGGTATATTTTTCTCCAACGGATGACATACAGATACACGGATTCTGTGACGCGTCGGAGAAAGCATATGCCACCTCTGTGTATATGCGCGTCAAAAGAGATAGCAAAGTTTTTATTAACCTGCTTTTGGCAAAAACCAGAGTTGCCCCTGTTAAAACCATATCGCTACCCCGACTGGGACTTTGCGGAGCGGTACTATTGGCGGAAATAGCTGATTCGATAATCAACAATCTCAATTTAGGGCATATCAACATACATCTGTGGACCGATTCCACAATTGTTCTCGCTTGGATTCGCAAGCCTCCGTGTTCATGGTCAACTTTCGTTGCCCATAGAACAATCACAAAAATTGTAGAGAAAGTCGGAAACAAGAATTCGCTGCATGTGGATTCGGCATCTAATCCAGCAGACTTAGCAGCATATGAATTGGTCAACAATTCGTTGTGGTGGCAGGGACCTTCTTGGTTACTAGAAGATAACCTTAAATGGCCCACACAGGAAACAGACTACAGCACAGTAGTGGAGAAAAAAAGAACGCACGTTTATACAACAAAAGTGAATTATACCGATATTCTTGACCGTTTTTCAGATTTTCCGAGAGCTTTAAGAGTTTTTTATCATATGTTATGAGATTCTCTCAAAGAACTCATCGAAATACGAAAACTTCATTTCAAAAAAAGTCACGCTTAATTTCATCCGATGAAATTAAAGCAACGACACAACGCTTGATAAGAATATATCAACAGAACGATTACAGTGAAGAATGCGGGGAATTGAAAGCAGGAAACACCATCGACTCCAAGAGTGAACTCCTACCGCTTAATCCGTTTATAGATAAAGATGGCATTATTAGGGCTGGTGGGCGTCTTGGAGCGTCCCAAGCCTTACCGTATAACGAGCGGCATCCAATAATTATCCCTTATAACTGCAGGTTGTCCCGTCTAATAGTGTCTTTTATTCACCAAGTCTCTTTGCATGGGGAAAATCAACTCATGCTTCGCCTTATCCGAACTCAGTATTGGATCCCCAGAGTTAAAAATCTGATCAAATCCACAATCCATAATTGCAAAGTCTGTACGATATACAAAAAACGTACGCAACCCAGCTTATGGGAATTCTCCCTCAGGAGAGAACCAAATTTTCGCGCACGTTTACGAATACAGGCGTCGATTTTTCAGGACCCTTTGAAATCAAAAGTTATAGCGGCCGAGGTTGTCGAATGTCCAAAGGATACGTTTGCCTTTTTGTCTGTTTTTCGACAAAAGCGATCCATTTGGAAGCAACTAGTGACCTCAGCACTCCATCATTTTTAGATGCATTCGCCAGGTTTGTAGCCAGAAGAGGATGCCCGAAGAACATATATCCGACAAAGGTACGAACTTCGTCGGAGCTTCACGATCTTTACGATCTGAATTTAGATTTAGATTCGCGTGAAAAAACAGTTTCGAAATACAATTATCAAATGCTCACATGGCATTTCATACCCGCCGCTGCTCCTCATATGGGCGGCTTATGGGAGGCGGGGGTAAAAAGCTTTAAAAGCCACTTTAAAAAGATTGCATCCGTTCATAAATATACATTCGAAGAGTTCAGTACTCTTTTATGTCGGATTGAGGCGTGCCCCTCTTCGAATGAACCTACCGACCTGGAGCCTCTCACTCCAGGTCACTTCCTTACCGGTGGACACCTGCTAGCCCCACCTGAAATCGACGTTCACGAGAATCCTGCCTCGATAGTAAATCGGTGGCAGAAGCTAAAGGCCCTTCACCAAACTTTTTGTAAACGATGGAAAACCGAATATTTATCCGAACTGCAAAAGCGGATTAAGTGGAAATATCCACAGCAAAATATAAAATTAGGAGATCTCGTTGTCATCAAGGAAGACAACCTCCCGTCAAATGAGTGGAGATTAAGTCGAGTTATCAGCCTACATCCTGGTCCCGACGATCGAGTACGCGTAGTTGACATCATCACGGAAAAAGGGCAGATTACGAGACCGCTGGCCAAACTGGTCCTACTTCCATCCCAAAATCAAGAAACCGAGGAGCCAGCAAGCACTTCGTAAATAAACCCTCTCCGTTGATCCCCAATCCCGCGTGAATTCCACTTCCTCATCGCACAAAATTCCACTTCTATGCATTCGGAAGGATTCAACGCCTATAATCGAGTTTAACTCAGAGCAATATTAAAGGTAGTCGTGTTTTAGTTAGATTTTTGGTGATGGTTCTTAGCCCGGCCTCTCCGGGTAGATCTGGGTATAAAGAACCGACCATCGTTAGATCTTGTAAGCATAGAATCGGGTAAAAATAAGACAGACCCAGCGTGATGAATCGGGTAAAAATAAGACAGACCAAGCTTGATGAACAATTGTTTCAGAAATACGAAATTGGTAACGAGGTGCGAATTATCAATTAACATCCTTCAAAAAATATAATAATAATTGAAATAAGTTGAAAGTCGTTACAATTGTTCATTATGCTTGCTCGTTTTCAACACAACTAGGTCTGATGGGAAGCGAATCCATTTCACTTGACAGGTTTCGATAATCGTCTGTCAACCCACTAGACCAAATGAGTTCGCCTCAATTGTCAAAACCTACCAGCAAAGACTATAGTTCCGAAACAAAGAAATATACATACATACATATGTATATATTTTAAAATATGTGTATTCAGTAGCATATGTATGACTCACCCATAATTCTGGCATGCTGATTCGTATATGAAGTTTATATAGCGGTGGGAATTCTAAATAAGACAATTCGCTCACTCCACAACCTTTAATCAAATGCAAACAATTAGTTTGGCTGACTTCCAAAACGTATCAATACAATGTTTGGATACTGTTATACTGCGGTATTCAAACTGTTTGTATATGCAGAGTTGCGACACATTGCAACCATATACATTGCACATTTTGAATATTCCATATAGCAATGAAAAATTTTTCTGAATTTTCCATTTTTTAAACACAAATGGTAACCAATAACAAACGAAGCATCAACTTTGTTTCTGATGCGCTGATTGCTCTAACGATGCGTTTTGGAAAAGTATACATTGTCAATATTTTGTAGTTCGGCGTTATGGAATATTATACTTTGTACGTATGCAAAGCAGTTGACGGTTTGGAAGCCAGCCTTTTTTTCTTGCATTGGAAAATGTGTATATTTAGATTTCGCGTACCTGAAATTTGCCGTAACCGCCCTTTCCTGTTGTCTTTGTTTCGTAATCTGTGGGTAACTTTTTTTTCGCAGGCCTCCCATTTTAAGAAATAACCCAGTTTGTTTTTTATATACTTGGCTGCCACTAATTCAGCGATTTGGATTTGACGAACAACAATTGTGAGAAAAAGCGGGAAATATTCCACAACTTTTGTCGTCCAACAGCCAGCTGACCGACAACTGCACCTGATTGACTGCACCAGGCAAATGCACGAGATAGAGAAAACCGAATCTTGTTTTTCGGGCAAGGCATAATCCGCACAAAAGGGAAATTCCTACGAATTGTAATTAAAACTTTGATAAAAATGATCTTATTTTATCGAAGCCACAGAAAAATATTGTGCGGCCACCGATTATAGCTTCTTTTTGCTACACATAATTTATACCGCACTCATTTCGCACCCTTCATATTTTTTTTATAGTAACGTAAAGAAATTTGTCGAGTTTAGTAGTATTTAAAAGATTACTTGAGGTATTTTAAATAAAAATAATGTTATATATTAGTAAATGAATAAATAATTGCATTATTTAGCATGCATACATGNAGATTACTTGAGGTATTTTAAATAAAAATAATGTTATATATTAGTAAATGAATAAATAATTGCATTATTTAGCATGTATACATGACATACTCCAAAGTTAAAAATACTTTATCGTATCGTGTTTCACTGCCAACGCGTAAGAGCCCAGTCAATTGTGTTTTGCATACCTCATTCCAATCAAGCATCTGTTGCTTTACAACTGCCCAAAATGAGCGAAATTGAAAAAAATCCTCCCATGAAGCAGCCGCATGAAAGCAGTCGCCAACTGAGGATAACGAACGTGATGCATGCGTACTTTGTTGCAAGGAAGTGGAGATCTACTCCATTGGCTAATGTGATCATCCGATCAGTTCTGAGTGCTCCACCCGCTTGCGTGTACTTTGCGAGCAGAATAAGTGCCTCATTTGTCGGCAAGTGATGTCCAAAGTAATTTTTACGTACAATAAACTGCCCTACCGAGAACTTGAAGCTAAGAATCGTTCCGGCTACTTCAGCAAAAAGTATAAAATCGGTTTCTATTCAGCGAAGATCCAACAGGCTTTCTTCAATTTACTAGACCATCCGTGTCCGAAGTAAAACTTGCACCGCAATAAAAATCTCTGAAAATCGAAAAAGATTAATAAGAACAAAAGCATGAAATTTCGCATGCATACTCACCCAACCGTTTCAGCAAACTTATGTAATGGCCGCGTGGTAGTAAATTTTAGACAATGGGCGCGTTCATAAGTCGTAGCTGTTGGGTAACCGTTGGCTGTTTGTCTTAGAAACGAACAGTTGAGTAGTTCCGCTCAGCTCAACAGTTGGCAACTTTCCTCCATTTTTTCCAGCGCAAAATTTTTACGCTACCTGAACTCAACGTGTTGGGCTTAGCCCAAACAGCTGATCGAAAAGACTTACGCCGTATCTAAAATATCTTAAATAATACTACGTTTACTAAATATATGTTTAATAAGATGTTTACTTTTTTTAATTCATCATAAAATTGAACGGTATATTTCAAGACGATGGCAGCTCAGCGTTGGAGTGGAAAAAACTATCGACACAACTATCATCACTATATTTATTGCAGCGTTCGTTGTTTGGTTGTGGAAATCTTCAAAATAAACATAAAATGGAAAATTGGGCTGCAGAGTATCGCACTGGAGACCTTGTATATAGCATATACGCGGAAAGCCAAATTCACGCAAGATTGAGTACCGGTAAGAAAACTAGTTGAACGGCCGAAGGGCGCCAACGCAGTAAAAGTACAACTCCACAACAAGTTTTTCAGGCGTTCCACGCTTTTCTGTCTTTAAGCTATTGAATTCAGCTTTGCTGAAAGCCGGAAAGGCGAGGAATACCTGAAAAACTTGTGGAGTTGTACTCTAAGGAGTTCGGGTGAGGTCTAGCTATTTGTACGATTTTGGGTTGCTGTGCCCAAACGCGTTACCCGAATCGAAAAACTTGTCCACGCATTCTGGACAAGAGTCTACACTCTTCTTCTTCAGCAACACAGAAAGGAGAATTCTATTCAGTGAGGGTTATAACTTCTTTTGTTGGAAAACTTTGCTTTTCCTTTTCAAAAAATTCAAATTTCCCCTATTTTAAAACAGCTCCTAAGAGTCTGGAGGGATGAGGGGGTGACTTTTCATAAAGCGCGGTACATCGCCTTTCTTTATGGTGGGGTTTGGGGGGTCACGCCCCCCTGAACTGTGCACAAAGTTTTAAACTTTGACTTATATGGATTATGCTATAGAATCAACTATATTTTCGTAAAAAATTAACAAAAACATTGTAGCGCGTCAAACATTGTGAATATTGTAAAAGATAAATGCACGTTATTTATGTGAGCCCCACTGCATTCTCAGTTTTTTATATTTATGTAAGAAAATCAACAAAAATTTTCACAAATCAATGATATACCTCATGCAATTTTAAATATAAATGCAATATGTCGCACGTTTAATAATATAACGAAGTATTTCAATATTTCAATTTTGTGGGAAAACGCAATCAAAGTTTTATCAATTCATACTGTTGGTATACGAAAAGGCAGATGGAAAGACACATATCTTCGCCATATTTGGGAAGTTTTGTTATCTGTT
This sequence comes from Rhagoletis zephyria, assembly GCF_001687245.7. NCBI lineage: Eukaryota > Metazoa > Arthropoda > Insecta > Diptera > Tephritidae > Rhagoletis > Rhagoletis zephyria. The sequence continues at coordinate 12,747 of NW_016161908.1, read as the reverse complement.
AGACTGAACATATTCTACTTATCAAACTTATTAATTGCATAATGAAATCTCCAAAAACGTAAATTTTGAGTTACATCGCTATATTATTAAACATGCGACGTAAAGAGGCTCAAATTTATAAATGAACTGAAATTACTTATTTTATGTTTTTAGTTAATTTAAATTTATATATTATTTATGTTTTTAGTTACTTTATATTTTTCTTACTTAACTAATTTATTACTACGTTTATACGCACGTATTATTTGCAAATAACTTGATTATAAAAAGGCAATAAGATGACCATCGATATAGAAAATAAACCTAAGAATGGCAGCGTCTTGCGCTTATTTGCAAATAGTACCACTAATCAATACTTATTTGCGTGATTTAGTTATTTGCAAATAAAAAATTAACTCAGCGTTTATACGCCAAATTTTACCATTTTGCAAATTGTTATGTGCAAATAATACGTGCGTATAAAAGTAGTAAGAGAGAACATAGCGAGAAAGTGCTTTACTAGTTTTAGTATTTTATTCCACCCTAATTAAAATGTAATTTAGGTCTTGTTTTCAATAAAAATACAAAAATTCTGGGAAATAAGTTGTCGTCGATTTATTCAATAACTTTTGGTTTGATTAAACTATGTTTATAATAAATTTAAAAGGCACAAAATATAATAAGTATTAAAAAAAATTAAATACAGCGAGTTACAATATTCGGAATGTTTTTCGTATAGTTCGTATTACACTCAGTTGCAAAATTTTAAGACCGCCACATATTAACAAGTTTTGACTATTTATTTTCATATTATTTAATTCCAATTATTTTCTTATAAAAATAGAGTTCATTCTATAAAAAACACCATACAAATCCACATTTCAAACTTAATGTAAAAATAATAAAAATTTCGCGAATTTTCACAAAAAATTTTACTTTTTTTAAAGAATTTTTGGAAAAGTTTTGCGTATGCAGTTTTACAGCCCATGCAGTTTCAGTAAAGTCCGAGTTTCATATAACTACAAAATACCGTTGATGTTTAGCAACCAAACCAAAAATTCCAAAATTCTTTATTCTTTAAAAAAAAGTAAACTTTTTGGTGAAAATTATCATTTTACAACGCTTTTTTACATTAAGTTTGAAATGTGGATTTGTATGGTGTTTTTTATAGAATGAACTCTATTTTTATAAGAAAATAATTGGAATTAACTAATATGAAAATAAATAGTCAAAACTTGTTAATATGTGGCGGTCTTAAAATTATGCAACTGAGTGTAATACGAACTATATTTTTGTAAAAAAAATTTGTTATGAAAAATATACTTATGATGCTTTCCATTTCCAGACAACCGGTCAGGTACCTAGCATGATTTTTAATTTCGACCAAACTCAAATACATTGTTTGTTGGTCCAAATAATGAGACACGTATTTTTTCTTTGGCCTCGGAAAAATTTTTCGGCCGAATTA
>NW_016161908.1:0-1570 GCF_001687245.7 Rhagoletis zephyria | reverse complement strand
GCGTCCATGCAATTCATCATCCAAAATTTTGTAGGTCGTGAGTTAACATTATGCTACATTCACACTAGGTGGTTCTTTGATTAGCAAAATAATATATATAATGCCAAGTTCACACCCACCGAATTATGCGCTTGCACTCATCAAAATGTTGCGCCTTTCATACCACTCGCCACCCAACAATACATATATACGTTATAATATCCACTGCAACGATATCTGACCCTATTTCAGCCGTAACGATGTCTCATATCGCCACTATGAGGAAACGAGCCGAACAACGCGCCCACCGCTATCCGCTACCGTGCCGCCTATGCGACGCACACCACCCGATTAGGCTCTGCCCTATTTATCGGGCAAAATCGCCCGAGGAGAGACTGCGCGAAGCTCTACTGGGCCGCTATTGCGCAAACTGCCTTGCCATGANAAAATAATGCCAAGTTCACACCCACAGAATTACGCGTTTGCACTCATCAAAATGTTGCGCCTTTCATACCACTCGCCGACCAACAATAGATCTACATGGGTACATAAACAAACAAAACCATGACATAATTTCAGAAGGAAACATGCCTTATTTCACTGCCTTGAGGAAAAAGACCGGGCTACGCAGCCACCGTTATCCGCAGCAGTGCCACCTATGCGAAGCGAATCACCCTATTAGGCTCTGCCCAGTCTATCGCGCAAAATCCCCTGAGGAGAGATTACGGGAAGCACTACTGGGCCGCTTTTGCGCTAATTGCCTCGCGATGACGCACCAGCTTAAAAACTGCACGAGCGGGGGAAGATGCCACCGATGCGGTGAAAAACATCACTCGACGCTGCATTTGGACGAGCCCGAAAGTACGCCTAGAAAATCATGGGCACAACAGGTGGAGGAAGAGGAGGATGGCAGTTCCGACGGAGCGCTCTCCATACACACGCCTAGAAAATCGTGGGCACAACAGGTGGCGGAGGAAGAAGAATGCTGTTCCGACGATGCGCTCTCGATACTTGCGTCCGGTTCTGGAAGGGAAACGAGGCTTTTCCGTCCAGAAGCCGAGGAAAGCGGACCAATAAAGCCGGCAGCGGAGACTCGGTCTCTCCGCGCTCTCACCGAAGGGGGATCGGAAAATTGGACTTTCCGACCCCTGTTGCAACATGAGCGGAATCGGATGCGCGGAGCGGAAACTAGGCCTTTTCGCCCGCGTAGTCCTCACGGCGCATACGCAAGGAAGATGGACTGGCGACCCGGTCTCGTCAGCTATTCAAACCACGCGCATTCCGAAACGGAACGTTAGGCCATACGCTACGACCCATGGTCCCCATCGCTCCAACGGCTGTGGTGAAAGTCGAGGCTGGAGGGAGGCTACATTTAGTTCGTGCCCTGATCGATGTATGCTCTAGCCGAACCATGATTTCGTCTGATTTAGCCAGAGAGTTGCGTTTGGATGAAACACACATGGGCGGAGAAAAGGGCTGCCTTTTGCGACTCAGGGGAAGGCATGGGAAAAATAATCGCATCGAGACTCAGGCCGTTATCTCGCCGCACTTCAATCGCGTTACCCCATCCAGCAGTGTAGACCCCGCAATA
>NW_016161907.1:0-47310 GCF_001687245.7 Rhagoletis zephyria | reverse complement strand
AAATCTCGAAATTATATTGCTGAAACTGAACTTTCAAATTAAATTTCCAAAAATCTCTAATAAAATACGAAAAGGAACCAAAAATATTGCAAGGTCTGGAAGAAACTTAAAACACCGAGAAAATTTCTAAAATATATATACCATTTAAATTCCCGAGAAACAACCAAAGGCCCCTTATAAAATACGAATAATAACTAAGAACTCCGAAAAAGTTCTGAAAAAAACCCAAATAAATGTCTATACAGTTGAACTAGAAAATTTCACTAAGGATGCTAATGAGTAAGGAAAAGTGGCAAAAAAATCCCGTTATATCCAGAAAAATATTGACAAATCTCGCAAATATACCGCTAAACTGAAAATTCCTGCCTAACATAAAAATACCGAATGATACCGAAAAAGATCTTAGTAATCACAAGGAAATCTTAAAGTTTACCGTTAGATCGGAAAATTGCCGTATAACTCTTAAAGATCGCTAATAAAATACAAAAAGTCACGAAATATCCCGAAATATTGCTGCGAAGTTCTAGAATATACCGTTAAATTATAAAATTTCCGAAAAATTTCAAAAAGTATCTAATGAAATACCTCGAGAAAATTGAATGATCACGATTCATTATATTTTTTACAAATGCTAAAAAAATAAGGATTTTAAATTCGTCGAACAAATCGAGCCCTAACCGCCAAAATAACGTAAGCGCCTTTTTTCAACATTTTCTTTTTGAGAATAGAGAATATTTCTGCATCAAAAATAAAATTTTGAAAAAAATGTCGCTTACGTTATTTTGGCGGTTAGAGCTCGAAATATAATCGGCCTTCGATCACAAACATAAAACGATCATAAAAAACGCAGTAAATTCCGAACAAATTCAATCCAAATACAACAACAAAATCAAAAAGACCACAAAAGAAAATATTGATTCCGAAATATCTATTAAACTTAATAAAAACAGAAGTCACCGAAAATCTGAAAGTCTAAAATCAATGATAACTAATATTTCGGCAAAAAAAAAACTTAAAAATATGACTGAACATTTTTCGAAAAAGGTGAAAATGAGCGATCAAGTTTAATCGGAAAGGCAGTACTTATAATCTGACCGAATAAAATAAAATAAAAATAAAAATGCTTCAAAAAGAGTTTCTCTTTTATAAAAGTGATATTCGCTACGGTCTGCAGAACATTTTTTGTAATTCATCGATTCCGGTGTTATATGCATGATCCTTTGCAGCGTTTCAACTTTGATTTTCCAAAGCAAAATTTTAGAAATCGCTACGCTAAAACTCGTCCGCCAAGAGTTTCAAAATAAATAGCAGGAGATCATAAAAGTATGCAATAGGAAAGCTTAAGAGATGTAACCTGAAATTGGAGATTGAGAGATGAGTTATGTCCCATCGGAATCTAATAAAAAATTCTTAGCATTCGAAATCTAACTTAGCGACTTCCAGAATCTAGCGGCACCGCAGCGCTGTGGCTAGGTACTCTATCCCAAAATCATCCATACAACCCAAAATCAATCAAAATATCACGATCAGTGCACCTATACCTTGCTTGATACCTAACTAAAGACCTATGACTTTCAACTCACTCACTTAAGCTACCCGAATACTCCCGGTTTTAATGCACACTACACGCGCTCCTAGCAGCCACTGCTATACGCTCGTATACTGCTCGAAACCGCTGTGGTTGCCGCTGTTCGTCGCCATCACCTCGGTATAATCCATCCAAGGCGGTGTTTGTGTGTAGAAACTACTATTCTGATGCAACATAGACGCCTGCGCGTGCACTCTTGCCGTGCGCTGAGGCACCATGGGTGGTGTTGCTGCATTCACGGCCGTCAACTGATCCTCCGGCAGATAGCAATTCGTGGTATTCGTTGGTCGCTGGTTGTAANCGAAATCTAACTTAGCGACTTCCAGAATCTAGCGGCACCGCAGCGCTGTGGCTAGGTACTCAATCCCAAAAATCACCCATACAACCCAAAATCAATCGAAGTATCACCATCAGTGCACCTATAGCTTGCTTGATACCTAACTAAAAACCTATGACTTTCAACTCACTCACTTGAGCTACCCGAATACTCCCGGTTTTAATGCACACTACACGCGCTCCTAGCAGCCACTGCTATACGCTCGTATACTGCTCGAAACCGCTGTTGTTGCCGCTGTTCGTCGCCATCACCTCGGTATAATCCATCCAAGGCGGTGTTTGTGTGTAGAAACTGCTATTCTGATGCAACATAGACGCCTGCGCGTGCACTCTTGCCGTGCGCTGAGGCACCATGGGTGGTGTTGCTGCATTCACGGCCGTCAACTGATCCTCCGGCAGATAGCAATTCGTGGTATTCGTTGGTCGCTGGTTGTAACCCAGCTGCGTTTGGCAATCCGCCGCTATGACGTGCGCTTGTTTCGTCTCCTCCGCACAGATGGCGGCAGATGTGGGCCGCATATTGGCTGCTGCTTCGAAGGTGCTCCTATACAATTCATACTTCTCCTGCGAAAAATGTGGATGCATTGCCGGATTATGCGTTTCATGCTGCACATTATAGGGGCGAACATCACTGCCGTAGGCATAACCTTGCGGCGGACGACCACGTTGCAGCAGCTGTTGTTGCTCGAGGAAGGCGTGTCCTGCGGTGGGCATCATCGTGGTCGCCTGTTGCGGATATGGCACGCGTCCAGCAAAGCTGCTGCTGCAACCCATGCTAAAGATGCTTGTGTACGGTTGAGGATTGACGAAAATCGCATCGAATAACTCCTTGGTGATACGTTCGCCGCTGAGCGTGAAATTCTGCAACTTCTCCAGGTCCAAATTAATTGTGCCACCACTCTCCAGCACCTGCTCGAGCGCGAATATGTAATTGTGTGCGAAGCGTAGTATCTCGATCTTCGTCAGCTTTGTCTCCTCTGGCAGTGAGGGCAGCGTGACGCGCAGCCGCTCCAACGCATCGTTCAACATATGCATGCGATTGCGTTCACGATCGTTGGCTTTCATGCGTCGAAACTTTCTGATGCGCACCACTTGTGTGGGGCTGCGCGAACGCGTTACACGATTTTTGCCGACGGCATATTTGCGCTTGGGACGCGGTTCAGTTGGCTGATCACCATTGCCATCGGCCGCGCCGCCACCGGGATTCTTTGTCGGCGTTGATGTTAGCTTGGGCGCGAATTCGGTTTCCGTCGGTAGTGGCGCTTTGCTGATCACATGTTCGACTAGTGTGCGCGCACTGCGTGTGCTGTGATTACTGCTCGTATCGAGTAGCGCTGAAAATGAGGCTACTGGAGCTCCAACGCCGTTGGTATTGTAACAGCTGGCTGCTAGTGGTGAGTCGGCGGTGGCGGCATAGCAATCGGCGCCATTATCGAAGAAAAGTTTACGCGGCGTTACATTGCAGTCTGTTTCGAAGCTTTTCTCGTAACCACTGTCGTATGAAGAGTCTTCAAATTCAAAAGAGCGATCATCGAAGCCGCTATAGCACGAAGACATTCTGCTGTTTTACACTTTTTTTTTTGTTGCAACAGTCTTTCTTTGGACACTGGTCGCTAACACGGCGCGCCACGCAATACTTTTTCACTTAACGACCCAGTAACGGTACGTTACGTTTCACTTTCCATAGTAGGCATTTTTAGCACGCGTATATCGATATTTTGTTGTTATGTTTTTGTGTGATCTTTCGTTTTTCTATTGCGTTGTTTCCCGTAGCGCGCTTCTTTACCAACTAAACAGCCATCGAAGGGTACTCATTAGTTTTATATTCATTCGACCATCACATCAACTCTTCGAATATATATTGTAGCGGGTGCGCGCTCATGGGCCATCTCAGCAGTACAACCCTCTGCGTATTGGTGGCGGTCGTGACGGCGCCATCTCAAATCCTGCTGATTACCGCAGGGGGTTGGTCTCTAGCTTACAACAATAACTACAGTAATAATGTTCGCGCAGCACTTAGTGTGTCCATAATGTGCGTGTGTGTGGCATGTCGCTGCCAATACCGGTTATCATAGTCGCGCCACCCTTACACAACCCACCCAATGCTGTAGCGGCGAAGCGAGTTTGCGAGAGACTACCAATCGGAAGGATGACTTTGTCGAGCGGCACTAATGCTTGTTGCGCCGCGATCAAAGGGATTTGGCTGCAAACAGTTGCCGGCCAAGAGAGTGTGTACATGTACATATATGTATATGTGTGTGTGTTAGAAATATTTAAATATACGCTGTTGACTCGTGGTCTGCAGAAAAAATATGAAAGTTTGATTTTTATGTGTTTTCCACATGTTTCAAGGGTTGCCAGATGGTTTGAAATGTGCTGTTTCGTTAGACTATTTTTCAAATATATTTTACGGCAAGAAAATTAAGGCTACAATTTTGACGTAAACGAATATCGAAAATACCGAAAATTTCCGAATCAAAAAAAAAACGAATAGAACCCGAAAAGTCCAAAGTAATCCCGAAAAAAATGCGAAATGTGCCGCCAGAATTACCGAAAGATCCAAAAAGAAATTCAAAAGACAATGAAAATGTTAGATAAAACCTTTCAAAAAACTTAAAAAAAATAATCTCGAAATTTCACGGAAGTTCCGAAAAAATTCCGATATAAGCTTGTACGGTCTTGAAAATGGCCTGAAACGGCAGCGTGGGATAGCGCCAACTAAGAGTGTAGGGTGTACGGAGGAGCCCCGAGGTGGGTCGTATCACCGCTTCTCGGTATCGTGGCTTTTAACGATCTATTGGAAAAGCAGGAAAATAGAGCCCGATGGACGACGTAGAACTTCTGGTTACAGGTTTTTGGACCACCTTTATGTACGATCTGACCCAAGGCCACCTACCTATCTAAATCTGATAACCTAATGGCCGGCTAACATTGGTTTTGCCGTAAATACTAATAAGACACAACTGCTACTATTCACTGGGATGTAAAAGAGCCCCAACGCCAGCCTCCTCTCGATTGGAAGTGCTCGTCTGCACCATTTTGGCAGGGCCAAGTGCTTGGTAACAGATCAAGATGATTTCTAGGCTCAATGACTTAAGCCTACTATGTTCAACGGAGTTCTCGTGTTGTAGCGTTCGCTAGAGATAGCTGAATTAGTTAGTTTGCAAGCGAGTCTACAACGGACTAATTTCATTGGTATTTTTAGTGCATTGGAACTAATCGGTACTTAACATCATGCTGAACATAACAAAACTACCAAAGCACGGGTTACAATCGGTCACAGGACAACCTAGCAAGCTCAGCGTCTGGACACTTTAAAATTCTCGAAGTTTACGCTGTAAGCGCTGACTACATCTCTGAAATTTATGTATTCAAAATCTCTTTTCCTTTATATACTTTCCCTCGAGGGATGAACGATTTGAAAGATGGGTTTGAGCCATCCGAAAGGTGTGTGTGGGAGATACTGCACAGCTGACGAGTTGGCATGAAAGGGTACCCTTAAAACAAGCGTCACAGACCACCTGTGATTCACTCTAACCCAAGCGAACTTCAGGTGAACATTGTGAGGAAAAGTGGGGCATTCGCAAATGCAAGATACTTCTGCCCCATCGTGGGTGGGAAGCTATCAAAGCAGTTCCTTATACTTACACAACCACAGCCAGGCTAGGGGGTCAGAATTTTCTCTTCACGGCCCTGGCCACAGCTTTCACTTTCCGGTATAAGTTCTGGCAGGTCATAGCCCGATCGGATAGTTTGGAGAATTCTGAGGAAGACTTAAGCTCCGAAGTCGGCTGTGCATGTGCTTCGTGCATACAACCGAATTCCCTGTTGTAGTACGACGACGTAAAGCCATGGTCAAATCCACGATTTTTATACTAACTGGACTGGAAAGGAGTGTGCGCCACCAACATCGTTAGCTTCTCTTAATGTTCTGTTGGATTTGCTAAATCTGGATAGAGGTTCAAGAAGAATCAACAACGTCGATGGTTAACGCCCAACGACCAGTGACCAGAGAGCTTTTACTTTCATCAGCATTGAAGTTCAGGTGGTTATCGGGAAGGCAAAGCCCTTCAAAACCATTTGTCCCAACAGACTATGCATGTCGATATTAAAGCACGGGAGGTGCGAACTACCACAACATAAAGACGCACACCACAAATTGAAATACGTTTTTTTTTGCTTGCATTGAGTATATACAAATCTCTTTCCCTTGACTCAGATTCTTTAAAGAGCCTGGAATGTTTGCAGAGAAATATGGGCTCCCAAAGTCTAAACGATTTTTTTTTATCATTTGTAGCTTCTCTGGGCATCATTTGCAATATGCCACTAGTGTGTCTGAGTGGCAAATCGAGTTTGTCTTTTCCGTTCGCGAAACCAATCCAATACAACGCAACTGAGAATTATCGTGGTTGACACTCTTTCTGAAATTTATGGATTAAAAATCTAATCGCATGGCAACTCTAAATTTCGCAAATATGGTTAAGGTTTTCTTTAGTAGTTTGTTTTTGTTTTGATACTTATTTGAGTTAGTAGATGAAACCAAATGTTAACCGTACAAGTACAACAATAATGCGTATGAGCACGTTACTACATACATACATACAGACATTAAAGTAGATGTGTATGTAAGTGCATATCAACGTGTCGCCTGGAGGCTTATCAGCGGCAATTGTGGACGCATGCTCAAGGGTTGATACAGTTGATTTACTCTCGCTTTTTCGCGTGTCCAACAACTCCACACGCAGTGCAGTGTGCAATGAATGGGTAGCGCTTTCACTGTGCAAAGTATGTATGTACTAAATATGTACCTACATATTTACTCACCCCGGGGGAAAACATACAAATTTGTTTATTTCAACGCAAAGTCTCAAAAGCCGGCCATAATGGTGAGCCAAATCGAAGTCGAAGTCGCAAATAAAAGCAAAGGAAAAAAGTACTTTCGTGATTATCCACTGTCCAGGCGGTGAATGCATTGACGACTAATTGCTGAGTTGGGGCGTCGTCTTTAATGTCCATCGACTAAAGCCCAAAACAATGTATTTTTGCTTTAAACACTTGTACGAGTTATGCACTTAATGTGCAAATGTGTGGAAACTTTTGTGGTCCGTTGTCCGTATTGCTGTTGTTTGGTCCAAATGCAGACCCAAATGCATAATGGCCATTTGGGCTATTCCCCTAATAGCACAATTTCTTTCATTTCTCCAATGCCCAACCACAAATTATTATGCCACAGAGAATCTTGTTGATTGTTCATTGTCTTGAAAATTTGTTTGTAATCATTTCCGAAGCATCCATTATATTTACGTATATGGGGACATAGATGAAAGGAGTCGAAATAAGGGGAGGTGTAGCCAAAAGTAAATTGTTATACCTTTGTTGATATTAACAAAAAACAAAAACAAACGAATTAGTCCATTGACACAATTTAAAAGATACAAATTAACATGTCCATATACATACATTGCGTTTAACTAAGTCTTCGTGGATGAGTAAAGTTTGCATCTTTAATCTATATCTATCTATCTATACATAGTATAAAGGAAAGTCGAGATTCTTGACACGCGGTAATCTCGAAAACTACTGAATGGATTTTGACGAGATTTTCTCTTATATTCTCTGAGAGTGACCTTTTTAATTTAGAATTTACAAAAGCTGAGGTGTTTAATGAAAGGGATTGGCCTCTAGCAAATCACTAATGTATTATTTTTCTGAATAGGGTTGCCACCTTTTAAGAAGTTATAAGATTTTCGCCGTTCGTTGGATTAAAAAACGAGATACCAAATTAAAGGGCATGGCCTTCGCATGTTCGAAAGCTTTCATTTTTTGAATAGGGTTGCCACCTAATTAAAAATTACTATCTCCAAACATAGTATAAAGGAAAGTCGAGACATTTCTCAAAAACTACTGAGCGGATTTGGACAAAATTGTTTAAGTATGATCTGTATCGATAGGATATTATCTTTAGTACTTTAAATTCCTAAAGGGTTGCCACTTGTCTAAAAAATTATAAGAACTCAAAAACTACTAAGCGGATTTGGACAAAATTGTTTAAGTATGATCTGTATCGATAGGAGTATTATCTTTAGTACTTTAAATTACTAAAAGGGTTGCCACCTGTCTAAAAAACTATAAGATCCGCACTGTTTTTTGGATTACAAGAAATAAGGTGTCAAATAAAAGGGCTCGGCTTTTAGATGTTCAATAATGTATTGCTTTTTGAGTAGGGTTGCCACTTTTTAAAAATTATAAGATCTTCACCGTTTGTTGGGCTAAAAGCTGAGCTACCAAGTGAAAGGATATGGTCCCTGCATGTGCAATAAGTTTTTATTTTTTGTTTGAGTGGGGTTGCCAGCTATTTAAAAATTATTTATGTATAATACGCGAGGGCATTTTTTGTTTATGACATTAGATTTGCACAGTTCATTCACTATAAAAAAATTAGGTGTCAAATGAAAAGGCTTGGCCTTCAGATTTGCAGTAAAGTTTTATTTTTCGAAGAGGGTTGCAACCTGTGCGAAAAATTAAAAAATGTGGGCTGTTCGTTAGATTACAAGAAATTAGGTGTCAAATGAAAAGGCTTGTCATACTACGGGTGATACATCTTTGGGCAATCGAAGTGGGGCTTAGTATCAACGCAGAAAAGACAGATCTGGCACTTCGAACTGGTCGAAGCCTAAGCTGGATGGAGTGACCCTTCAGGTGAAGCAGACCACCATGTAACTCGGAAATATACTCCATAGTAATCTCTTGCCGGTGGACCTATCGGCCCAGAATATAGCGTCAAAAACTGCCGACAGGCTTTATGCTACGGGTCAGTTTGTGTGCGTGTCTTACGATCACAGTAGTAGCATTGACTATGTCATACCAAATCCGCACTGTGGGACAAACCTGGAAGACACCATAGGGGGCGAAGGCTGGAGTGAGGTAATATGCGCGAAGCTCGGCCTCAAATCTTATAAGCTGCCAAGCTTTGCAGCATTTTCCAGGCGGAGGTATTGACCATAAGGAGGGCGACGGAACTACTGAACAGCACTCCAACAAATAAGCAAGTGAATATCTATATAGAGTCAGGCTGGGATAAAGGCGCTACTATCCCACAGCACTTTCTCTACAAGTGTGGCGGAATGCAGGGCAGCTCTGAATTTGCTACACACCAATAGTGACGTACATCTGTACTGGGTTCCGGCATGGCGGGCAACGAGGAGGCCGGCAGGCTTGCCAAAGAGGGTGCTTTCTCCCAAACCATGCTGATAGAGGAGGTGTCGATTTCCCTCCAAGCGATGAAACGGGAACTCGACCTGTCCATGATTCGGAAGGCGCATAAGGCGTGCAACAAAACGCAATGCTGCAAGGTGTTCAGGGTTATGAGCAAAACGTATGACACGAAGCTCACGAAGTTTCTGCTTTCCCTCAAAAGGGAGGACAGGATATTGCCTGCTGGCATCGCAAGCCTCAACGCTTGCCCTGACTAGCTATAAGATCTGTAGAAGATGCAGAGCGAAGGAGGAGACAGTGTAGCATATCCGCTAAGAGTGTCCTGCCCCTTAGCAGACTGCGGATAAGTCTACCTAATCTGAAATCCGCCGTCAAAGTAGGGTATAACAAGGTGTTCCAGTTTGGTAAGAGGACTGCGATTTTCTTCAATATGCTCCTGGCACACAGAGATTAGCTGTCCATAGTGGTCGTAGTTTATCTGGTATGGCTATTGATCTTAGTGGTCTCTGCGAATCCACGCAGTAGATGGCCAACATACATGACCTTAAGTGGATCATAGAACACACACAACTGTCGAGTGATCCTATACGATCCTGTACCTGTCTAGCCGTCGAGTGATCAATCTGGATAATTCTGCTCTAGATCTTACTGACGAATTCGCTATTTTGAACGATTTTTCCTTCCAGAGCTCCAAGACACGCAGACTGATGCCACTGTTCGTAGCCGAGTTTTCAAAGAAAATAACTACCGCTTTTAGTGGGCTTGGTAAAATCAATTGGGCGGTAAAAGCATACAGAATTTGGTACAAAAATCCAAGTTGCTTCTCAAGTATTGCTATTAATTATATCTGATAGAACATTTTTTCTTCAATTAGTTACATTTCTTTTCTCTTGCCATCTGCTGGGAAAATGGGAAGCGTATTAAAATTTTGCTATTAAACTAACGCAAGCGTTCGGCTATAGATTTAAACCCTTTTGAATGGCATTAGGCTTAGATAATTGCTTTTCAAAATACTTCATAAAATTAACGCCCAACTTCATTAAAAAGTGAATACATATTCAACACCTACAGTAATTTCCTGTAGTGTAATAATTCAATAAATTAACCCTTTAGATCCACACTTGGTCATAAGTATTTAGACACTTCAACTGTTGTTCGCACTCAAGTACCAGAGCATGTATATTATGTATGTACGTAGGCGTACAACCGGTAGCGGAACATTTGCGGTATCATAACATAGCCACGTGACAGGCATGCGCCACACGCACTGAGCCATATTTAAATATGTATCATAATAACGTAATTACATGACAAAAGGCGCGCAACAGTCCATGCAAGTGCCCACCGATGATGACACCGTAACCATTTGCCNCATAATAACGTAATTACATGACAAAAGGCGAGCAACAGTCCATGCAAGTGCCCACCGATGATGACACCGTAACCATTTGCCATGGTAATACTTTGCCGAAGATAACAAAATGCCCATTTTAAGGGGCGGGGATAAAATGAAAGCCTCAGCTAAAAACTACCATTCGGCAAGTACGAGCAAGCAGCAACAGCAGTGACTGGCGCCTGTCGCCACTTACCGCAAACACCCGCACGTGCCAGCCAACCAGGATCTCAATGCAAACAAATAAGCAAACGGTATGCGGCGCGCAATCTAGCCGTCCACTGGCTTGGTAATGCATACGGCCTTAACTGGTTGAGTGGTTTATGCCACAAGTCTTTAAGTCATTGTTTGATCGGAATAGTGGAGGCGTCAGCGGTGGCGGCGGTGGCGGCGGAGGCGTTAGAGTCGCGTGCCACTCGATGGGCTATTGCAACTGTTGCGGTCTCAGAATACAGCAAAATAAACGAAGGCTGTGATCACCGGCGGCTGGTGTGACAGTTGGTAGGAAGCGGCTTACAGCACTAATAACAAATTGTCTTGTTGGCATAATCAGCGGCACGTGTGGCTAATAAAAATTTAAATAAATACATATAAAAAACTATAGCTTAAGGACATTTGTGAAAAAATGCATTTTATGCAGGATTTTAAGTGGATTTTTGTTTTGGAAGGACGCAACGTGCGCGAACAATTGAATGGTGGAAAAATAGACTGAATTGGAACAGCAGGATTTGGGTTTAGGGCGCCTTCATATGTACGATCAATAAGTTTCTTTAAAACCAGCTAAGTATGTTTGTATAATAGGGTGGCCCAAAATAAGTAAAGTCGGAATTTTAATGCTCTCACCCCCTAGGATTGTTCTATGTATATCGAAAAAATAGACTCATATTTTTTATTTTGAAATCAACAAATATTTAGAGGTCGCTCAAACCACTCACAGCTTTCCTGGTATTGCCAAGTGAAGCCAAATCCTTCTCCACTGGGCCTTTCATCAAAGTGGGCCTCAATTTTCCTCTACTACCACCATCGGGTTCCGAGTTGAATACTTACAGCGCTGCAGCATCGGTGTCCATTCGACCGACATGGATGCACTATGTCCATGTCGTTGTAAAGCTCAAACAGCTCATCGTTCATCGTCTGCCAAATATTTCTTTCGAATACTCCAAGAGCCGCCTCATCGGATGCTGTCATTGTCTATGCTTCTGCACCGTATGTCGAGAGAGGATCTTACTCCTAAATAGCCTACTCAGTGCAAAGTAGCACTTCTTCTTCTTCTTTATTGGCGCTACAACCGTTTGTCGGCTGAGACCAAAAAGCTTCACCAGTTGCCTCTCTCCTTCGCAGTTTTACGCCAGTTGTTCATCCCAAGTGCGGACAGGTCTTTCTGATCCTTCCATTGTGTTCGTGTGTGCTAATGATTTCGTTATCCCCCCATGGGTGCGGAGTCGAAGGATCTTTCACTGGAGCGTCGTCATTCAAGGGTACAACATGTCCAAGCCAGCGCACTCGTTTTATTTTTATGTGCATAACTATGTCCATGTCGTTAAAAAGCTCGTACAGTTCGTCGTTCCATCTTCCTCGGTTCTCGTCGCCCACGTGAACAAGGCCCTAGATCTTGCGTAGAAAAGTTTGTTTGAAAGCACCAAAAACCTTCTCATCTGTCTTAGAGATCGTCCATGCGCCATATAAATGGACGGGCATGACGAGAGATTTGTAAAGCGTGATTTTGGTCTGCTTTTAAATTGCCTACCGAGCCCAAAATAGCATCTTGTGGCAAGAATTATCTTTATCTCCAGGCTGATCTTATTGGTGGTGTTTGTGCTGGGTCCTAAGTAAACAAACTCCTTCACTACTTCAAAGTTATGATTGTCAACAGTGACATGCGTCCGAATACGCGAAGACTTTTCGGTTATTAACTGTATAAGGTAGTAATAGAAGCTATATGTTTACGGTGTGACTTTTTAGAATCCGACGACACTACAGTTGCTACAGTAAAATTGGTATTACTACGTTTGAGAGTAACTGACATCTGTCCCTGCTCAGACGACTTTTATTGGACATAGGTCGCGATAAAACTTCTTTAAACCTCGCTATCTTTTTAGGGCTATTGTCTTAAAATTATGTTGCAGATATCGAAATAAGACGATATTATTTCTCTAAACTGTGTAAGTCTAAAGCTAATTATCCGCGGGCAGTCACATGATATATGCTCTGGGACTCCCTCCTTCGCAGTTCGTCTCCTCAAAAAGTCCCATTTTACAAATATGATAAATTTACCAAGCTGTGTCCGGTCACCTATCCAGTAATAGATGTCAGATTCTCCGGTCTAAGATAAGCAATCGTTCAGAGACACCACGGTAGGAAGCTATAAATTTCTTGGATTGCTTTTCGCTCTTCTTAGAAGCGCCGCCGTGTATCCCCTGAATAGACTAAAGAAGGGGTAAGGGCCAAACAGGCTCTGTTGGTATCAGCATTTCATGTTAGTATTAGCCCTTTCGTTGCTATCAAAGGGCACATCACTTGAAACCTACCGCAAAGTATCCTTGTCACGGGTTCCTAGGTTGTAGATACCAGTACACTTTTGTAACTACGTACTAGAGATGCCGATTTTAAATCGATTAAATCGAAGATCGATTAATCGAGCCCTTCCGTTTTGATTTTTTAGTTCTGTTCCGATCCGTGAATCGATTCAAAAAATTCGAGAATCGACATTCGATTTTTGCTCAATTGATGAGAGAGCGAATACCAAAGAATTCAATGACGTTTCTCCTCCAACTATACCTACGGCTCCTCAGGGAAGCCTCTTGAAAATGACTCTATATAAAATTATGACTAATACCACAACAAAAGCTCCAAAAATTGCAATTCTCAACTTTATGCAAATTTTCATACAAAATTTTCACCCCCTAATTACTCGTTTTATGTATTTTTTTTTAAGGTAAATTAGAAGTGAAATATAGTCAGCGAAACAAAAAGAAACTATAAAACAAAAAAAAATATATATGTACATACGTAACCGGCCGTCTTCACGTGCTGGAAATGACGAGGCATGCGAGATCCCGCACTTGTAGACCGCAAAAGGTACGAAGCATCCTTTTTTCGCATACCAAGCGGTTTGCGAGATCTCGCATGTTTTCAACTATAATTTTTGTTGTTTGAAAGGTATTTTCTCATTTCGCAAAATTCTTCAGAGTAGAAACATCGTTTATTTTGATGGGAAATACAAATTCGGCCTGAAAAGCTCGACCCTTCTTTTTTGGCGACATTTTTCAAATGAAAAAGTACGCTGTCAAATGCCCAGTCGACAAAACTCCATCTCGCTTGAGAGAGAAAAAAGCAGAACGCAAGCCAGATTTTCGAGCATGTGAAGACGGCCGGTAAGCTCCATAGCACTTCTTAAAATAGTGGTTTGAAGTGTTAAAAAAAACCAACGAAATTTCGAAAAAGTTTAACAGTTTTCTTAAATAGGACCAACATTGAGTTTTCACTAGGCTTTAAATAAAAAAAAAAAAAATATTAACCACTATGATAGGCATTAAATACCACCCGTGTCATAGTGTATGTTTCCACATGGCATTTTTAAAATGCCATAAATTGTGTATCATTTCGTTACCTGGCGGAAATTCGGTTTAAGAATTTATGAAGTTTCTTAGTATAAAAAACCTTATCTCACACTTTTTTCAGATAACTCTAGATACCCTACAAACCAAAGTTCCCGAAATCTTCACGATTTTGTTACGAATCTTCAAAGAAATTTGTATGAAGTGGTTGACACGAACTCGTAAAGAAATTTCTGTACGAAAAATAAAGAAAATTTTGCAAAAATCTGCAAGAAATTGTTCACATTTTCATTGCTTTACCGATTTTCCTCCAAAATTTCGTAAAAGAATCGAAGTGTGCACAATTTATTTTATTTTAGAAAATTCTGCAAAAAATCGAATGAGATCTTCACGAATTCTTTACAATTTCTCTACAATTAAGAATACTCTGAAAAATGGTTTGCAGGGTATTGAAACCCTTCTGAACAATGTGTTGTGTTTCTTTTTAAAAATTAAGTAAAATACGTTATTTGACAAAATATATCAATCGATCTTGGCAGATGGGTTTATTTTTTGACGATTCCTTTCTGCATCGATTATTTTTATTTCGATTCGAATCGATTCAAAAATCGATTTTTTTTATTTCGATCTGGCATCACAACTACGTATGTACTAGTATTAGCACCGGTTTACATAAGTTCAAGACTCTTAATACTGCACCATATACAAAAATGAAAGTTTTCCCTTATAACGGTCGCCCCTTGGAATGCAATGACAAACCTGCGAGTGTATTTCTCTGTAACCATATCGAAATATGAGCAGCTTCCGCCAGTTGTGATCATTTATTTTGCTCCTGAGAGAGAGGGAGAGGGATTACTATGCGACTGAATAATAAGGGATAATAAGGGATCTGAGGCCACATTGGGCGCTCAAATCTGCCCATCAAAATGAATTTAAACTTCCATTCATAAGCAATTTCATGAACCACTCGCTATTAGTGCCACCAAAGTGTCCCATCTCTATTCAATACGGATATGTAGCTTCTCCCACATCGAGGTCGTAGCGCGTTTTCAATATATTTCGAGTTTGGGGTAATTTTAGATTAGCCAAACATACTAGGTACATAAAGCTTTCGTCTAGGAATACAATCGAATCTTATATGCAGAAAAATTAAGGCTACGAGATTCACTTCAATGGTATCGAATTAACTCAACGCCTTTGTCTTAAACAAGCAGGCTTGCGTTGCAGAAGAACATGAATAAAAATATTATAATTGTTCGCGATAAATCTGCACTTGCAACGAGCAAAATTGCCTGCAATTTCTGGCATATGCCGACGACATCGACATACTGATATAGTAAGTTTATATCTTCATATAGGCAAGTATTTACATTGAGCTCTCTCTCTCTCCTTCCATCATCTAAGCCACTGTGCAAATTGCGGACAATGTACCAATCACATTAAAATTCATTTCGCTCATTGTCCTTGTCAATGTCATATTGTGCTAGGGTGTCATAAAAATTTTTGTGGCATAATCGTCAAAACGGCCGCTACTGCGCGCTGGTCAAACAAATGAAAATAAACGAAAGCAGCAAGTCCTATGCTGGGGTATGCAATTCTATTTACTTTATAAGGATATGGGAATTATTACTATTTGTATAAGACCATCACATACAAACTAACACATCCAGTAAGAGGAGATTTATTGCTTGCGAACAATTACTATTGTGATATATGTGTGTTTGTACCTACATACGTATGTTCATATATAGATTTAAAATTTTGCCAGGATATTTTATATGGGTAGGAGGAATTCAAACCTATTACATATAGACAAAAAGATTGTTAGCTAGTTTGACGGACGTGTGCAAGTATGTACACTAGGATGGCCCAAAAAAGTAAAGTCGGAATTTTAATTCTCTCACTCCCTAGATTCTATAGCGAAACAAATATACCGCTATTTTTTATTTTGAAATAAAAAAAAATGTTTCGAGGTCGCCAAAGTTTTCCAAATACTATTTTATGTGTGTGTTAAAAAAACTTTCGTAGAAATGGTATTCTTGAAAATCGATATTTTCGAACAGAAAACTCTGGTTTTCTTCAGGAGACTTCCAATATTAATATCCAATTGTCTATTTAACCCTTTTTTAATACTAACGATTTTTTATGGGTCACTCCATTGCATTTTAAAAGGTTTTTGGTGGACCTAAAAAATATAGTTACTTCGGAAAAATTGTTAAATAAACAATTGGGTCATATTATTGGGAGTCTCCTGAATAGAAACAAAGTTTTCCGACCGAAAAATACTGATTTTCAAGAATTATATACCAGTTTTTCTCCATATAAATTGCATGGAAAACTTTGAGCGCTTTGAGCGAGCCCTAAATATTTTTTGATTTCCAAAAAAAATTGGTGTATTTTTCGGTATAGAACAATTCTAGTGGTTGAGAGCATTCAAATTCCGAATTTACCTTTCCACATGTATTTTTGAACCACCCTCATGTACATACATACGCATGCATGTGTGTTCTCGTGCATCAGCGCTGCCTAATGATAATCCCAAAGCGGGGGTTCCATTGCAAATGCATTGCTTTGTTTTCTTCGTTATTGATGTTGCAGCAGCATTTAAGTGTATTTTCTTTTATTTTTTTTTTTGTTCAAAATAAACATTTGTGTGTGGTACGTATTTTTTTCGACTTACTGTTGTGTATGTTTACTTAGTGGCTCTCTTGCAAGTGAATGTCAAAAGGCTGGCTATAATCTTGATGTGGGTAAACATTGCAATCAGAGTGAAATTTTTACACGTCGGATTGAACTGCAAAAGATAAAGAGAAAATATCTAGAAATTTTGAATAAAAAGTGGAAAATTTTTAAGAACATTTTTTAAAATTTTGTTGAACTTTATATAAAGACTTTGACTTACATATATGGTTTATATTATTCGGCAGAATGAACTATGTTTTCATAAATAATTAATGTAAACAGTTTTTCATGAAAATAATTGTGAATATTATATTAGAGCATGGAGTACACTTTCATTTGTCGCCTAGTGTATGTGACTCAATGAAGTGATTGATTTTTTACGACATTCAAAATGTTTTTCACGGTCATTTTTTCGTTAATTTTTTATAAACCTATAGCTCCTTTTACAACAAAATACAAGTTGATCGAAATTCCAAACTTCGAAGAAAATTAAGGAAATTTCATCAAACTTTCATCAACATTTTTAATCAGATTTTTTTTTACAAAAAATTTGGATATACAGTTTTACAGCCCATTCAATTTCAGTATAATAAAGTGCAAATTTTAAATTGATAAAAAATCCTGTTGACTTGTTTTTTTTTTTTAACAAAATAATTTATTGTGTGGAAGAAAATGCTCAACGCCACCTATGGGTACGGTGACCATTCGTACAGATTTTGGCAGGCCAGTACCGATTTTGAAAAAATTGTCCCGCTGAATACTTTTTCAAAGTCGGGACGTATAAGTGTTCCGATTTTTCATATTTGTACCGACCAATTCTCGAATTTAAGTGTTTCTTTATTAATTTAATAATAGTCACCAGTACTCGTAATTTTCTTTAAGGTTTTCATAATTATTTGTTAAGTTTGGTGTTTTTTTTAATAAAACGATACTAACAAATTTTGTTGACATTATAAAAAATATTCTAATTTCCTTAAAAAATTCACGGACATGAAAAATATAAGCTGTATACATACATTCTATGTATAAATTTCTGCTATAATTCTTCAAGTTTGTTTCCCTTTGATTTATTTTCAATAAAACTGTATTAAAAGAAGTGATATCGTTTATTCTAAAAACAAAATTGTACGTTCGGATTCGATACTTTAGAAAAGTCACGATTTTTGTCCATAGAAATTTGGTCACCGTACCTATGGCTATAAGCTTTTGAAATTTTGTTGAAAATTTCCCCCATTTTCTCCAAATTTGAAATTTTGACTTACATGGTTTTTGTCGTAGAATGAGCTATATTTTTATAAAAAAAATAATAATTAAAAAAAAACTCACATTTTTATAGCAAAAAAGTAAAAAAAAATATAGTAAAAAAGTTAGTATTTTTCAATTATTTTCTCAGAAACTATGCGTGTAATCAAAAAAGTACCTTTGAGGCAAAATTTTTCGGAGAATACGATGATATTTTTAATATGTATTCTTAAATTTCATATTTGTTCGCTAATTGCAAAGTCGCACGGTTTTTTAAATTTTGTAGAGCATGGGGCCGCCCATCCCAAATATATTTATATTGATCATTTCTAATATATTTATATTGATCATTTTCTAAACCCCACTTCTCCTTCTTGAAACATTTTTCAATTTTTATATTTGCATGGAATTACAAAAAAAACACAGAAAATTCTAGTAAATCGTATTTGTTTGGGATTATTTCAAACATTTTTTAATTTTTCTTCGGTTATTTTACTTTATGTACTTAATAAATGTTTTTGCGATGTAAACAAAATTTAAGGGTTTTTAATTAAAATCTTCAAAAACGATATTTGTTTTTTAAATTTTTTTTTTTTTAATTTTTTTATTGGAATTTTTTGCAAATTTTGAAGATTGAAACCTGACTTGGCAGATTTTTCACCAGAAATACCTGGCAACACTGGTAGGAGGGTTCTACGATCTGAGTGATATCACAACGGCCCTAGGTGTGCTAATGGCAGCCACATACGAGGCCATGAGAGCAGAAATGGCCTAACTCAAAATTATTATTTTTTGTACGTACCTACTTAAAATAGTCTCAAATGTAATGCATTTAAAACTAAAAGTCGCTCATTCCTGAATTTTAAGGTACAAAGCTGCATAGCGTGCAATTAAATTAACATTATAACATTAGAAACTATTTTAAGAATTTAACTATCAAAAAAAGAATTTGGGTTAGGCCACTTCTGCTCTCATGGCAACATATATGCAAATCTGGTGATCTGTAATGGATTGAATAACTCGATTTTCACCTAATGTGCCGGTGCCGTAGTCATTGTAGAGAAATTAAATTAAGGTAAAATAAGTCAAGGCGCCGAGTAAGGGAGTTATGCTGCGATGCGAAACATTAAACCTGCCTCCTTCTAGTCCAGATTCGATGGTTTTTATATTCAAAAACTAGAGAGTACTTCGAGCAAAAAACTTACTGTTGATCAGGAAGTGAAATCAGCTATTTGCTGTCCAGTTCTTCTCAGATTTGCAATACTCATTTCTAGCTAAATTCTTTCCATAATTTTATGATGTGGTTTCTTATTTTTACGGCACAAAAATGTAGTATTCAACTTCGTTTTCTGCTCAACACAAAATATGCCTCCACATTATTTTCATTTGTTCCTTCGTTCAGCTGTGACTGCAGCAAATTCGACTGTCCAACAAAAAAACACGCACACAAAAGCCAAATCGAATTCCAGGTGCAGTCAAATAAAAACGATTTACACGTTTTCCATTCAACTCCAGTGCACCGAGACGAATCGGGGTGGGAATTCTTTCAAACAATAATGCCGTTGCAATAAAATCTCAAATTACAACACTAACTTTCACGCAGGCCAGTAACGAAAGGAGGAGGAAGATGTTAGTGATGGTGGTAGTGCTGCTGGTGACGATGTTGCAAAGGTCGTACGTTGATGCTGATGATGAATTTCAACAAACATACAAGGCAAATATACATACATATGTGTTTGTGCATGCAGGATTGTATGTGTGGATCCTGCTCTGAGGGTAGTACGGGTAAACATAAGGAGCGTTACGAATTGAATTTATGCCGCTTGTTAGAACGCAATTAGCTCGAGGCAACTAGTCCTCAAAGCCAACATATATATGTACAAGCAACATACCTACATATCAGCAAGTAAAAATGCGTTCAGCCATACATACTTACATATGGATAAAGTGGTGAAAATACTATGTTTGATTTTGTTTAAATATAAAAAAAAAATGCAATGCATAAATTATTTAAGTTTTGGGGCATTGTATTGCTGGTAGTGCGTGCCCGTAGGCTATTGGTAAATATTTTCTACAAAACCGTTCATAAGTAAATAATGTACCTATTCATTTAATACATAAGTGCGTTCAGATATTTGGACAGGTTTTCACATTATTCACTATTCAACGGTGTACAAGTAAGGTGAAATTAATGCAAATTAACTCAAAGAGCGCAAATCAAATTAGGGTTGAAGAGCAGCTAACGAGTTGCTTGCTGTCTTCATGATTTTTTATGTCGAAGAAGAAAAACAGAGTTCAAACACTTACCCCCCAATTACCAATGTGCACTCAACTGCAATGGTAACGTAAATATATACATATTATTTCTCCAAACACAGCATCTACTGATCACATATTACCATTTTCATTCCATTCTATATTTACTTCTAATTTCCAATTAACCAAACCAAAGTCGCTTATTAAATATCTCGTAAATATTAAAAACTGATTATGAGACATACCTCTTACTTCCATAAATAATACTTATTGACTAAACTCTAGCTTCATGTGTTTTAACTAAATTCTAT
Organism: Rhagoletis zephyria; assembly: GCF_001687245.7. NCBI lineage: Eukaryota > Metazoa > Arthropoda > Insecta > Diptera > Tephritidae > Rhagoletis > Rhagoletis zephyria. The sequence continues at coordinate 26,730 of NW_016161907.1, read as the reverse complement.
AGATGGGTATTTCCTCTTCATACAATGGATCGACCGTCACATCCATTTCCTCCTCCTCTCTCACCACCCCTATTTGACTAAAACGCTCCAGCTCATCGGACGATGATGAAGATGAGATTTGTATGTAATCAATAATTGGCAAGCAATTCGTTTTAACGCTAGTAGTACCACTAGTAGTAGCGATTCTGCCGCTGCCACCACTGCTGGATACTTCACTTGTTGAGATGCGGAATTTCAAGCCACTTGCACTGCGTGGCGTCACTTTTAAGCTTTTAAGTTGTCCACCACGTTGTGTTCGTATCGCTACACCGCCCCTGCCACGCGACGGTCTTCCTACGCGCCGTCTTTGTTTATATTCATCTGATTCTGTAGAGGATTCAGATGTGTATAGATTGCGCTTGAGCGAATCTGTTAATGTATTTTCGCCACTAAAAGAACCATTGGACGTATCATCTGAGTCAATGTACACTGAAATGGTTGAATATTTAATACATTTTTGCACAGTTGAAAGTACAGCGTCGATTTCTATATACATACCTTTTCTTTCGGAGCGCCGTAGTCTCCCCACTCGATCTGTAACTGCAGGCAAATCCATACGCTCTAAGCGCACGCTTGGCTGCCGCAATTTCTGCACATCGGCGACTGTTAATCTGCGCACTCGTACACGTAATTTCTTTTGTTTGCAAAGTTTAAATAGTAGCTCTTGTTCTGTAGTCGCTTTTGGGGCGTGCTCGCCTTCATCTTCATTGCAACTTTCTTCAGTTTTAATAAGCACCAAATCAGGCAAATCGTTAGTTGGACCGTCTTCTCCTTTTACTGGGATTTTGTTTGTTTGTTTTTCTGTGCCGGAGAGTTGTTGATCTTCGTCCAGTTCCATTTGTTCGTCCTTACTTAAATCATTCACTTCGTCACTGTCTCGGCGTGCAGTTGTTGATACGTCGCTCTCGTCGTCATGCTGTTTGAATTATGAAAATAGGAAGCGTTAATATCTTACGTTTTGTACTATAGATAAATATAGCGGTGTACCATTTCAAGATCGGTGGTGGACTCTTTTCTAATTTTGTTTGCTTCTGAGGAGTCTGAATCTGTAATATTTTTTATAAAAAAATGAATACGTTTTAATTATAGATTATATAAAAAGGAAAAATCTTTGTTTCGAATTAAATATTGGTACAATATAAGAGAAATATGTTACGAGTGCTTCAACTTGTTTCTCTTTAGATACATTCTTCAGCGAACAGGCAGTCAAATATACTATTATCTAATTTATTTGGTATAACCAATATTTTTGTCAAAATAGTGGCCTTTATAGGTCCCAAAAATACAAAAATATTTGTATGAAAGCAATCTTTATGAAAGCAAGAAATAATACTTATTCAACTCTTATATTAGTGTCTTGAAACCAAAGAGTATGGCTGGCTTCCAAAACGTATCAATACAATGTTTGGAAACTGTTATACTGCGGTGTTCAAACTGTTTGTATATGCAAAGTTGCGACACATTGTAACCACATATGTACATTGCATATTTTAAATACTCAATATACCAATGAACAATTTTTATGAATTTTCCATTTTTAAAACACCAATGGTAACCAATAACAAACGAAGCATCAACTTTGTTTCTGATGCGCTAGCGATGTGTTTCGATAAATTTTCGGATGCGTTTTGGAAAAGTATACATCGTCAACATTTTGTAGTTCGGCGTTATTGAACGTTATACTTTGTACGTATGCAAAGCAATTGACGTTTCGGAAGTCAGCCTATCTTTCAACCTACATAGTATGAATACCACAGGACGGGAATTAGGATATGTTCAAAAATTGTGTGTTGTTGTTGTTGTTGTAGCAGCAGTGCTAACCCGTGGGCATGCGAGGAGATTTCTCGAGTCGTGAGGTGCCTCTCCGCAGCCCTCTCGTTTGGCACATCTGCATTTACTCTGCTCAGGTACGAGTTTAACCTGCTGCAGTAGCCAGAGCGAAGTTGGGCTATTGTGATCCGAGTCTCCCGAGGAAGACGAAGCTCGCGAAGCTGGCGACGTCGACAAGAGCCTAACATAGTGCTTCTGGAGTCAGGGTCGTCGGGTTGGCGGTGCATCTATGTTATGAGCAAGGTCTCTTTATAGCTTCTCCAAATGCCTCTCTCCTTTGCGAATTTGAGCCAGTTGCTCATCCTGAGTTCAGACAGGTCCTTATGCCACTCCAGCTGATTCCCCAAAAAATCTTTGGGAAATCATTGCGCTGTTACAACAAGCCGATGGCGACCGAAATATTAATAGTTTGTTTGGGAAACTTACTGACTCTCCCGCGGACCTTACTCAAGAATAATAGAATCTAAGATGCGCTCATCAGAGAGGATTTTTGAGAACAATTTTTGTGTGATTTCACACTGCTGCAGTTGCAAGAGAGTAATGTCAAAATTCGAGCAAGAATGCAAGAAGAAATTTCGCAAGAAAAATGTAAACAAATTGCACAAGAGAGCGGAATAACGTTACGAGATGGCGGCACCTTTGTTATCTACATCGTAGACCTTACTAGTTTATTCACAGCCAGGAATCTCAAGGTTTCAAGATTTTTCTGGCAGGGCATGAAAATCGACTTCACACCGCAAATCATCCTAAAATCCTGGAGGTTGCCTTTGACAGCTTCTTCTCCTCTCCACTGTTCGAAACCAGTGTAGTGGTGTCGGGAACTCTCATCCATTCCGAAAGACGTGCTCAGGTTGTTCAACAAGGCCAAGCGCAGGAATGCGGCTGGTCTAACACAATACAGCAAAGAGATTAGGAAGGCGAAGAGGGAAAGTTTCAGAACCTTCTGTGAAGCCATCTCGAATACCTTTATCCAAAAGAACTATAGAATCGGAGCTTGGGCTTAACCTGGCAGATGGCACCTACACTAAAAGTAGGGAGGGGAGGGCAACCGCCCCGCTGAACGCACACTTCCCGGATGCACCTAACCTGGTAACAGTGCTGGAGGTCCAGCAAACTAGGCCGCGATCATTTGACTGCAAACTGGCAAACTGAAGCATATTCACTCAGGCTTCAGTCAGATCGGCTCTGTGCTCGTTTGAGCGTTACCAGGCACCAGGGGTAGATGCCATCCGGCCGGGTACTACAAACAATATTATTCAAAGAGGTTTAATATTAACAAAGGAATGGTGTGACAAGTTAGGGCTTATCATGAATCCTTCCAAAACCGTTCCTTTTAATACGAAAAAGAGTGCTTCCCGGCTTGAGAGACATAACCCTGGAGGAGGTCAACGTCGCCAGCGAAGTTAAGTATCTGGGACTAATCCTATACACTAAACTTCTATGGAAGAAACATGTGGACCCGATCGTCTCCAAGGGCACGAAAGCTTTAATGGTGTGCAAGCGTTTGACGGGAAAATTCTGGGGATGTACCCCAAGGATCCTGAGATGGCTTTACATTATGATACTCAAGATATTCAAGAACTACTCTTGCCGCGGTGAGACAAACGCTCACCAAGCTACAATGACTGGCACGTGTATGCATAACAGGAGTGTATTTACCTTCGAGGAACTGCTTCAGCGTTGCACTCTGCACTGGTAAACAGGTGGCCCGAAGAGGCCAGAAAGAATAGATGCTGGAGTCGTCGAACCCAGGGCCAGGATCTCTGTTCCTCTGGGGAAATACTCGAGCATCTTTCAATCAGAAGTTTACGCCATTTACCTATCTGCGGATACAATCATGAATAGAGGGTATAGAAACGAAAGAATCATAATCCTAAGTGATAGCTAGGCGGCACTCAAGGTCCTCATGTCCTATGTGGTCAAATCGTCGGTAACCCCCAAGGGAGTGGAGAGTAAGGAGGCGGAAGTCATTAGGCCCTTCAGCCCTTCCTAGGAGTGGGTCCCAACACTCTAAAAGGGGAGATTAGGAGGGAGAGGAACAACTATAAAGGATTTAAACTGGCAGAGTTCGGCAGGAATGCGTCAGGCAAAAAGTTCTCTGGGAGGGTACAACAAGAGGAGGTTCTAAAGTTTAATTGACCTCCCAAAGGAGAAGCTTGGCGTAATAGCAGGTATCCTCACAGGACACTGCAGTCTGACAGGACATCTATACAGAGGACGTGTGTGAAGTTTAGGCTCAATGTGGACACAGCTTAGGCACATTCACTAGCTATCCCTAAATGTGCTGTTGAGGTTTCTCAGGGATTTAGTTCTAGAGGAGGTATTGTGTAGAGTGGAGGGCACAATAGACCACTAGGTCGCGGTGCAAACGTCATTTTATTATCTATCCATATATCTATAAGCCTAATTCTTGAGTACGATATCTCCTTCTAATGTGCCCAAGCGTCTTCTTATGTGGCGCGGAGGGCTGGCTCTGAGGATGGGATTGTAGTTGGAGCTTGTTTGTTCTGTGGTAGGTGTAGTAGGTTGCGCTCCGTTACAGAGAACATTCCAGCCTCTACGTATAAATATTGTTTCGCTGATATAAGGAGACAGAAAGTGGTTGTGCAGAGGTTGCGTACCGATGGGGGCGTATGCAGTTAGTTAGTTATTTTGATGGCGTACAGAGTCTGATGTCTTTCCCTCCAAATGCTGATAGAAATCGACTCAATGATAAGGTCGAGATCGAGCGTTTTACACAGTATTCGTGGGTAGTTTTCGGTCGGAATTTTTGCCTGTCGCTATGGTGGAGATAATTGGGACATGTTGAACAGTTAGCCGCCGCCTTGTGGTACTCAATATTTGGTTATTTTTGGTTTATATCATGGGTGTCCAACGTTCTTGTTTCGCGTGGCCACATTGGAAGAAAACCTGGTACTTCTAGCCACAAGTTTATTACCATAGCTCAAAATCTGGCAACACTTCCAGAAAACACAAACACTTGATATGCTTCAGTAACTTTAAATATTTTCAAGCAAGTTTCACACGCTTGGTTTAGATTTCCTGGCACATGATGACACCTATTTATCACTTAGAGCATTGCCGAGGATACGATATTCTCAATTAAGGTGACATAGTTCACTATTTGTGTAGTTTTTGGGGTCAAATTCGTAGTTTTTGCGTTGTGTACTGATACATATTTTATTGAGCGAAGGAAATTCAAGATAAGTTATTTAGCAAAACTTGTAAGTATGAACAGTTTTTAATGCAAATGGTAAATGCAGGTTGCAAATGTTTGATGTTATCTTTACCTCAGCTGTCGAGCCAGAAGATGCTGCTTTGCAACAAGAAAACTCAACTCTTGAGGGAATTTTGTTCACACGGAGCTTATTAAAAGGAAATGGTTGTTCTTGCACCAAGAAGCACCGATATACTTAAATGTTTCAAAAATGAAATGTAGCATTAAAAATTGTACTTCATTAAAGCTTAGTATACAGTCGAAAAGTTCATATAAACTCACACTCAAGAAATGAAAAAGAAATTTTCTTCTATAAAAATTTCTTAAATCAGTCTGAAGATCTTAAGAAAAAAACGCTCGTGTATTTAGTTCAAAGTTCAGCAAAGTACCTTTTCAAGCAACAAAAGTAATGAAACAAATTCTTGTGATTTTTTTTAGAAAGCTGTAAAACATAATATGTTACTAGAGAAAAACGTTGTGATAAAAACAAATGTTATACGACTTATCCAAAGTTTCACTAATCAATTTTAAATTTATTAGACTGTTAAAATTCAAAATTTTTAATTTTCCGAAAAAAATTGTGGCATTTTAAATTTTAACAAGCTCATAAATTTAAAATTGATTTGTACATTAATGATCTAAAAGTGAAGAGGAAAATGCGATTTTATTACAATTAAAAATATTTTTGTTAAAAGTTGTGGATTTTTTTTACGTATATCAATCAGAAAAAAAAACCAAAAGAGCTTCCTGGTTGTTTATTTTAATTTTTAATATGTTGACGATTTTTGAGAACGAAACAGCCGATTTCTCACTTCAGTGACCTGGCAACACTGATGACAACTACATATTGGGAATTTTACTGAGCATCTCTAAAAATAATGGGAATTACTCGTTCGCCGGCTACTTTTTTGCTCTTAGTAGATAATAGGTCCATTCCTTATCTTTTCTGACTAAAATCTAAAAATGCGCTCATTAAAAGAGTATGACAGGAAAAAGTAAAGGAAAACCAAATTTTTTGTTCAAAGGATGGCAACAACAAAACTAATGTCAAATAACAATAGAAACAAGCACAATAAACGCTTAGCATATCAATTCTTTTTTGCCTCCTTCAATTTTCAATTCACTTTTTTTGGTTTATAGATTATTCTCACTTTATTTAATTTGCGTTAATTTAAATTCAGCTGGGTTTGACACTTTTCAAGATTTTGCCAGTAAAAATTCTTGACTAAATCCGACTACTTCGGACTGAAGAGAGTCACAGTTGCTCTCTCATTTCTGCTGTCATTTTCAAATTAAGAAACGTTTTTTGGACTAAATCTGACTACTTCGGACTGTTTCTGGAAGATAAGGAACGCATCTAATGAAAGACACCCCCGCCAGTCGAACGGTGGCGCAAGAATGCTTGACGAATGCAATACTATAATGAAGCTCTTTTGATACAATTAGAAGTAATAGAATTCTGCTAGTGGCACTCACAGTACAAGGGTTCGCGGAGTTGATAAATGTATTTCGATGAATGTAGTTAATGACATGTCTACTATGTTGTTGTTGTTGTAGCAGCATACAAATTCCCCAAAGACTTTTTGGGGAGTGTTGCTGGAGTGACAGTCCTTGGCCAGATATAAATCTGGGTCGTTCCGGTTACGTAGCCCCGACTGTCGTGGGAACGATATGTCTACTATATACCACATTTGCTACTTTATTATTTGTATTAGGTTATGTTTGATACTGGGAGCATTTCGCGAGTGCGTTGCTATGATTTAAGCTTTGTATATTACGCACTACTAACCGGCTAACGAAACTTTGCATAATGTCATAGAGTAAGGGTCGAAACATAGGGGAGCGGCGAGCAAAGCAAAGAGCTAGCATCGAGCAAAGCTTCAATAGTAGTTTCATACTGAAGACAAAGTCTTTACAGGATCATGAGGAGTGTTTTGCGAGAAGAACAGAGTAATAAAAAAATCAATGTAAATAAACATACCCTTCGGCGTATCATCTGCTTCCACTTTTATTTCAGTCTGTTTGGCCATCTCGAGGCCTCGCTTTAGCCGTGTCTCCTCCAATATGGCATACTTCACTCTCTGCTCATTGACTAACTCAACGCTCTTCGTTTTCAACATTTCTAACTTGGATGACTTATTAAATAAGTTACCAGTCTCTAAATGAGGTACGTTTTTTTCAATTGTTTTCAATTCTTGTCCATTCATACTCCAAATATCCGGGAACGGATTAAAGCCACTAGTGCTATTGTCGAAAACTTTACGTTCATTTAGCGTTTCTTTGAAATCGCGCTTTGATTCGCTTTCGGCGGCAGTGGATGTTGCTGCAACATCATTTTCATCACAAGCTTCTTTCTTTACCTCTTCGGTTGGCTCGTTTGATTTCTTGGTGTCCTCCTCCTTTACCTCATTCGAAGCAAATTCATCTTGTTCCATGACATTTGCAATCATAGCGGCAGCTCGTGCACGTGTGCGACGTGTACTCATGAAGTATGAATCAAAAAGTTTCGAGTGATCGCTTTTCTTAGCTGCAATTTAAATATATACATACATATGTTATTAGAATAATTAAGTATTTATGAATTCACGTACGCTCATGCTTAGCCGGTTCATCCAAGTCTGAATCGGCTTCAAAATCTTCTGAATCNGAATTTAAATATATACATACATATGTTATAAAATAATTAAGTATTTATGAATTCACGTACGCTCGTGCTTAGCCGGTTCATCCAAGTCTGAATCGGCTTCAAAATCTTCTGAATCTTCGTCATCATTCTCATCACTACTGTCCTTACTGAAATTTGGCGCATTTGAATTCTCATAGCCCCGCTCAATGCTGCCGTAATCTAATTGTGGCCGATGTTTGTACTTTTCATAGTCAGGCTTTAAAAAACTTAGTCGATCATTCGCTTCAGCCATATTCAATTCAATAAAGTGCCGCTTTTGATCGGCATCTTTAAGTAAAGTTTTGCAACGCTTCCGCAACTCCACCCAATTAAGTGACCATGCAAACCCCTTATTGCGTGGTAAGAATATTACCGTGAGCAAATCTTTAATGGTATTCTCTGGCAATTTGAATGAACGCAAAGCCTTATATAATTGGCCATAATCAACATCGGGGGCTTCGTGATTAGCCATTTTAACAATTTCCTTCACTTCAATTGTTGAGCTAAGTAGCCCATACTTAGCATTGATGGCATTGACCCTTTCGCCTCTGTCACCTCTGTCGCGTCGATCTCTGCGACCTTCATATCGGTCTTCATCATCATAGTAATCGCCAGTTTCAAAGCGATGACTCAGTCGATTCGAACGCATTCCACTGCGTATTACAGTTTCGTAATACTTTTTGCAGGGATTCAGATAAAAACCGGTCAACCAAAATTCTTGTTCCATAAAAAGATGATCCTGGAAAATTATCGCCAGATCCTCGAAGTTTCGGGAAAGTTTTACTTCGAGGTTCAATAAGAATTCAGGTGTTAAGCCTGGATGATAGCGCCAAGTTTCGATGGCATTCAGTTGCAAGCCAATAATTTTAAGTAAAACTATAAGCTTGGCGAAGTACCAACCTTTGTGGGTCTGGAAATCATAAAATATACATATACATGTGTGTAGAAATGCAAACTTTATATATAAATTTACATATCGCATACCATCTTAACAGATGCACAACTCAAAAATCAGATCTGAATATATAAGTGCTTGTGGATAGTACAGATTCAACGCATTAATACAAAAATTTTTATGGCAGTAGTGTTCTACTTAGAGAATATAATCATGAAGAAAATATATTTGAATTAACTGGAATTGATTTATGTATGGAAAAAAAAATCGACAAACATTTTTTTTTTTGTTGTGCTTCTTTTGAAGGTGATATGCGATATATGAAAAAAACTTTTCTGATTTGAGAAAAGCTAAAAAAAAAATTGAGATCAATCACTTACCCGCTTTCCCAGCACTGTGTACACATAGTTTAGCACATCCGCATTATTTGGCAAATGTTGAAAGACTGGATCAACGCGTCGCTCGTTGTCGTCATCTGTTTTGGCACTTATTTTCTCATCGCCTTCCGTATGTTCTGTACTGCCAATGTTACTCAATCGATTTCCTTTGCACATTTTTGTATAGAAATTCGTAATATTTTCTTTTGTCCTCGACAAACTGTGACTACGTCGTTTCACTTCTTTTTTATTTATTTCGCGCATCATGAATTCCTCACTGCGTTCTCTTTCAATTATATACAAATGCATGATCCGTTTGAAATCCTCTATGTATTTATTGAAATCGTCTTCATTCAATTTATTCATTTCCATTAATAGATTGCCAAGTAGATAACTCATGTACGATTGGGATATAACACCGAAAAGACTGACAAAATTTTCATCGTATGAGTCGTATATGAAAGCGTCAAAGAACTCATTGCTACTTATTTGTAGGTTAATACAAGTAATGGCAATGTAACGGGCTGGCGTATACTCGATTTGCTCTTCTGAGCTTTTACTGACGTTTGTTGCATCAACCATATTTTGGTAGTAAAAACGTATGTTATTTAACTATAGGAAGTAAAAAAAAAAAAACAGTGACTTCTTTAACATACTGTTTTACATTAATGATACTTACCAGATTATCAATAACAAATCCGCGTATGTCATCCATTTCATATATGGCCATTAGGTAAATATGGCAAATAAGTATTAAGCACTTTTTGTGTTGGCTTTTGACTTCTGGATAAGAAAGAGTCGTTTGTAGTTTGCATTGTTCATACTCGTGATTCCATGCAGCAATAATTCGCATTGATAACCTACGTACGCCTTCAATAGTGCCGGCGTCAAAGAGCTTAATTAAACGTAGTAGAAGCAAAACTAAACCTTCTTTCTGCAGGTGCTCAATATCTAGGTATCCAAGAAGAATTAATTTTAGCAATATCTAAAAGATGAATATAAAATATGACAATCTACCTTGCGGAGTAGCTGGCGGCTCTACATGTTCACTCGATTGTGTTAAACTTCCTGCAAAATTTTCCCGGCATTCGAGAAATTCCTTTAGGTAAGGAATATTCCAAGGTTCCACACCCAATTGCAATGTGTAATCCCAGTTGAATATATCGTTACCCGGTAATTTGAGCAATAAATCCTTGGCACGCTTTAAGCAAACCAATAGCATTCCTCTAAACTTTGATATGCACTCTTCCCACTCTTTACTGAACCATATATCCAAAGAATATTGGGTTATTTGTTTCAGCACAGTGCAGAAGTATGGTGGCAGTCCTTCCTTACTGTTCAATTCATCCCAATGCACTTGACATACCTCCCAACCGTATAGCACCAGATCCAACCGTTCGCGTCCCATTAATTGGAAAACGTCCAAGTCGGAGTCTTTCATTGTATATAGCACTTTGAGCTGATGAAATAAAAAACCAAAACATACAGTTCTACATAGCAACGAAAAAAGCCGGAGGGCTGTCAACTTACCGCAACGAATTCATGAAATCCAACTTTTAGTGCACAATTACAAAAGTGTTCTCTGTCCTGCGTATTGTATGGCAAAATTATATCCATTTTCCGTTTGTTTGTGTTGAATTTAAGGGAAAATAACTGATTTTCTTCGCATTATTTACAATTTTCCAAAAATTTCGTAAACTATTATGCGACGCCGCATACAAACAATTGCAATCAGCTGTTTGCTCTGCTTAGTGTTGGAAAGTGTTAAAATACATAAGCCAGTTCGGTCACGTACGCCCAAAGTAGTTTTTTTTTTGGCGATGATTTGTTCGCGAGCGAACGTCATCATCGTGATGTTAATTTGCGGCGAACGAGAAATTATTCGCAAACGAATATTCACTAATAATCTAGTCAAAAGTTCAGAAAAATTACAGTGGAATAAAAAAATAGTCGTCTTATACACGAATCAATGTCTAGAAAACAATTTTTTCTCTTTCTGTGTTGTGTTTTCTACACATTTGATTTCACGCGCGCCAACTTTTACTGAACTCAAAATTTTGGATCTTCACTTCATTGCAACGAAAATGTCAAAAGCAAAGCAAGCAAAAGACTTGCCAAAGGTGGTAATAACAATAAAAAAATGTAAATGTATCTTGTTGTTACTTTTCCGGAGTGAGAAATGCTATTGATTTATAAAAAAGAGAACCATTTTGAAATATGAGTGTTTTTACTATTTAGAAAATAATTTATGCAACCTCACATACGCGGTTTTGCATTTTGTTGATACGCGGTTTTGTACTTTAAACGACGATTTGCTTTCTTCCGAAACTTTTGCAGTTCTATTAAGTTATTTTAAACTTAAAAATCATCAAAATAAATTGCACTTATTTCATAATTTGCAAACAGATGACTTTGGTCACCTGTTTTTCTTGTTGGGAAATTGCTGCTGGCAAAAATTTTTCCAGCGGGAATTAGTAACTTCCCCTCCAAGTCAACTGTCGCTTTGTGCTCCTAATTTACCCTACTTTGTAAGTTTTTTGCGTACGCGAACGCCAAAACCTGATAAATAATTTGTGTGCAATAATCATCAGCTTGCCGAACAGACTAAATTTAGTTGCGTTCGCGTACCTGTTAATTATTGAAAGTTATCAAAAACTATCAACTTTTTGTGTTCGCGTATCAAAAAACTTGCAAAGTAGGGGAAATCGAGAAAGCAAAATGACATTTCATTTTGAGGCGAAGCTGTTAGTTTCTGCTGGAAAAATGTTTGCCAACAGCAATTCGCCAACAGGAAAACAGCTGATCAAAAACAGCTGGTAGGAACTTATGCAAGTCACAAAATTCAATTTGAAGGTTAAGTAAAAAATACCTAGGTATTTAGAAGCTGTTAGATACTAAAATAAAAAATACTTACGGCCGCAATGTCTGGTTATCACTACTTCCCGGCTGAACATCATTATCGACCCTTTCGACATCATGCATATAACATGTGATCGATAAAGCAGTCATTGTATTTAACCGTAGCTTCTACCTCCGATTTGTGCTAATCAGACATTGAACAACCGGCCCTTAGGTATTTAGGAGCAGTTAGATATTAAAGTAAAAAAAATAAAAATTGGGTATTTAGGAGCTGATTAATACTAAACTATAAAAAATGAAAGTATTTGGTAGGCGCTAAATACTCCTTCCCAAAGTACTCAGGTACTTTCGAGATGCAAAATACTTTCCCCGAAGTACCAAGGTATTTAGTAGATGGCTAAATATTTTCAAATTAAATATTGTATAAGTTAGGAGAAATTTAAAAAATTACACTCCACCTTACACTCACCTCAACTTACTTTACCACAACTCACTTCACCTCACCTCAAATCAACTCACCACATACAGACACCACACCTCCCTAAAACTCATCACACCTCACCTAAACCACATTTTACCACATCACAATTTGGTAATTATTTCGGGATTTTATAGATTCTGCGGACTAAATCAGGATTTTCATGACTATTTCCGGACTCTCGAAACTAATTCATAATTATCGGGACTTTTAAGGATTCTCAGGAAAATTTTCCAGCCTACTTCGATATTTTCGGAATTCTCAAAACTAATATCGGGATTTTTGGGTCTTTAGGGTATATTTCGGGATTTTCGACAATACTTCGAAGTTTCCGGGACTCTGGTGACTAATATCGGGATTTTTGCGACTTTTGAGGATGTTTTGGATTTTCGAGACAACTTCCCGAGAATTCAGAAGTAGTCTCGAAAATTCCGACATAGTCTCTAAAGACCAAAAAATCCTGATGTTAGTCCCGAGAATATCGAAATAGTCTTGAAAATGCCGAAAAAGTCCCAAAATCCCAAAAAGTTCGATATTAGTCCAGAGAATCCCGAAAACTCCGAAGTCGTATTGAAATTACCGAAATAGTCCCTAAAGTCCCAAAAATTCCGATATGAGTCCCGAGAATCCGAAAAGTCCCATAAAAATCCCGGAATAGTCGCGAAAGTTCTAAAAATCCCGATACTAGTCCCGAGAATCCCGAATTAGTCTCGAAAATCCCGTAATATGCCCGAAAGTTTCAAAAATCCCGCCAAAAGTCCCGAGAATGCCGAATGTTCAAAGAGTCTCGATATTTTCTAGTACCGAGAATCCCGAGATAGTCTCGAAAGTCTCGAAAATCCCGAATTTTTTATTTTCACACTGAGTTAATGCAAGTATTTAGTATTTAATCAAGTCATAACGACTTAGTGGTTCGGTATTCAGTATTTAGTGAAGCCCTAAATACTAAGTAAATTTGTATCCAGTATTTAGTAAAGACAAAGATGCTTTCGTGCGCGGTTGTTAGTAAAGCCAAAGTCTCAAAGCACTTCTGTGCGCAGTGCTTCGTTAAGTGAAATTAACTAAATACTTTTTGACAAAAGAGTACTTAGCGATGGGAAATTAAGTAAATACTAACATACTTGGTATTAAGTAACATCCAAAATATTTAAGTAAATAGTACTTTGGTATTTACCACAACACAAAAACCTAAATACTTACTTAGTAAATACAATTTTGCCCATCACTGGAAGTTAAAAATGATAAAATGCGACTAATTAAACTTGTAAGAACTAAGTAGTTATTCGTTTAATCAATAAACTCTGTCAAGATAACACTTTGGGATGACTTTTCGTACGTTTTAAATTTTACACTCTTGAATGTATACAAAAATTCAACCAGCTGTTCGTCTAACTTGCAAGTTTCTGCAAATTTTCTGTTCGCGTACTATTCTGGATATTTTTCTCTTATGAGAGAACATGACATTTCGCCAGAATTTTCTCTTGGATGTTTTTTACTAGAGATTTTAAATGAACGTACCTTTTTACAACCTATCTGCCAAGGTGACGGAAAGGGACCATGAGTAGCGAATATTATGGTGGATAGAGCCCGACGTCGAGTGGCCAGAGGGCTGCACAAACTGCCAACACCTAGTGCGCATCTTGCTTTCACCAGCGGCGAGGTTTAAGTAGCCATGGTGAAGGCTAAAACGTTCCAAAGCCAGTGGTTCCGACGGAATATGCATGCTGGTGCTGAAAAAATTTAATCCAACGGGAGTAGACTACCTCACCAAGATCCTCAAAATGTTAATTATCACACTAAGAGTGGAAAATGGGGAGAGTGGTCCCACTGCTAAAACCCGAGAAACATACCAACAAAGGAGTCTGATCGGCCGATAACCCTCCTCTACCCGCCCTATGTGAACCACCTGACCTGGACCAGCATCAGCCCGGGTTCCGTAAAGTACACAGCAACAACATTAGTTAACGCCATAAACACTCAGATAACTCTTAGTCTAAACAGAAACCGAAAGTAAATGGTTACATCTCCGAACTTTTAACTTTTCACCACCTAGACGAAGGAGGTCAGACTACAACTGAGAATTCATTTCAGTGGCGTACAAATTTCGACAGTGAATAACCCAAAAATTCTCGGAGTTGCCTTCGACAGTCTGCGCACTTTATGGCGCTGACAGCCGTAATTGTGAATAAAGTATAGCGTCGCAACATAGTATTCAAGTCGTCAGCTGGCAGTATCTTGGCAAAGATAAAGAAATGTTGTTGAAAGCATACAACGCAACTGGCCGTCCAGTTCCCAGCCATGTGGCGTCCGTGTAGTCACCGGGATCTAGCAGGAAACAAGTTACAGACTTGCGAAAACATGGCACTCTAGACAGCTATGAGATGACTTCTGATGTCGCCAGAACACCACCTGTATGCTGAGGATCAAATGCTCCCCACCAGGAAGCACAACACCACGTTGTGCAAGTATTTAGATCTTAGTAAATAGGGTGCCACAGTCTTGGACACCTGAACAGACATCTGATTGCGATAGAGCGCTTGCCAAGGCACGTCACAAGGACTGACGGATAAGATCCACAAGAGTAGCCCTTTTGCCTTCAATGACCCTTCAAAAAAACCTTTAAATAACTAATAGCCTCACCTTGGGGAGGTTTATGAGTAAGCTCTTAGCATGGCGAAGACGCCCCATATTTCGCCAAGGCAATTTCCTCAGTTTTGTATATTCTTTTGTGAGCACTTCCTTTTTCGTGCTGGGATCCTATAGGAAGGAATTAGATCCTATCGTGGTCGAGGCAGCAGCCATTCCGGCTCACTGATCAGCTTTCTCAATTCTTTCGCCTTCCATATGCCCTGGTGCCCATATCAGTTGAGTCAGGGCTTGATTGTACCTCAATGCCACCCTTAGCTAGGTGGACCATTCAGGACTATTTCTGAACTATTTAACGACTATTTGAGGACCATTTTGGGACCAGCTCTGGACCATATTGAGGCTAGTTCAGGAGTATAAGTTATGGATCATTTTGAGTCTAATAAAGGACCATTTCGTGGCCTGTTCATGACCATTTCGGAGATATTTCATTACTAGTTCACGACTATTTCCGCACCATATCCGGCCTAGGTCTAGTCAATTCAGATTCTAGTTCTATGACTACTTGTGTTACCTTTTGGGGATAGTTCACGACCATTACGGGCTGGTTATCAGGACCGTTCGGAGCTGGTTAAGGACTATTTCAGAACATGTCGGGATCTAGTTCGAGAGCATTTTTGGAGTAGCAAGGAATTGTTTCCAGACTTATTCGAGATCATTTCTGGATAAGTTGGTAACTTTTAGAACCACTTCAGGTCACTTCCGAACAGTAGTAGTTCAAAACTAGTCACGAAATTATCGTGAAATGCTCTTAACCTAAACTCGATGTGATTATGAAAAGTCGCGGACTGGTCCCGGCAGATAATAAAAGAAGTTATTTATTTAACCTACCATAATGTCATGAATCGCAAGCTCCAGCTCACAGTGTCTATCATTCGTACTTTATCTTAAAAGGGTTTTAAATTTGGACATTGCTCAGACCAGTATTCGATTCGGGGTTCTGTCCGTGTGCATATTTAATGCTCATTTGAGGTTTATTCCCTGTCTACTTCATAAGCTTTCAAAACTTTTGTTCGTTATTTAAAAGCTTATTGAAAATTAAGTGGCAATAAACACAAAATAAACCTTTAAATACCCTATTGGTTAAGGTATTAAGAAAAATTTACGTATACTCGTAAATCCATTGAGTTATCAAAACTTTATATGAATGGCAAATATAGAAAAGCTCAACTAAGCCATACAATTTGTACCCATAAAAGTTCTAATTGATATTTCGTCAATGGGATTTTGAGATTTTGATAACTTAATATAGCTGACATTACATAAGTAGGTATGTATGTTAGGGAGGGTAAATTTTTTTGACTATGCGCATAAAGCATGAGAGGATTCTATATGAAGTTCTTAGCAAATATGCGAATGAAACCGTGCGTCTAAAATCAATTTGGAGTTTGCCAAATTGCGAAAATAGTTTGCGAAGAAAATGTGAAAATTTTCAATGAATTCCTCATACCAAAATACCCCTTAGGGCATGTTTTTTTTTTTACAAAATTTAAACATTTTTAGACCCACGTTTGCTTCGACAAAGTTTCTTAGAATTGCGCGTAGAAATCTTCTGTGCTATATGCGCATAAGTCTCCCATACAAATTGACCCGTCCTAATGGATGTATATATAAAAAAGAAAATAATTAAAAAGGAAAATAAACCAAACCCAATCTAGACAGGTTTAGGCCGAGTTTATTGCTATGTTTAAAGCATTCGGTGAAAAGTGACGTAGAGGAAAGACTGGGAGGGATTTCCGGTTAACCTTNAGTGCCCAATAAACTACAAACAGTTAGTGATAACCACTCTCAACAACGTGCGCAACGAGTTCCATGTCATCTAGTTGGTATTAAACAAAAAAAAAAAGAAAAACAAAAATTTCCACGCTTTCACTTCGTGCCCACCTAACCAATCCATCTAACACCCTAAGCACCTGCCATATCAAAAAGCGTACAAATTTAGTTCATTGGTAGTAACGGACATTATCGCATTAGCATAGACGGTACTTTTTTGTGATAATAAAAAAAAAAACCAAATAAGAAAATATTCACAAAAAGTTTTCCTCCAAATAAAGCTGTCTGATTACGTATCTTTTAGTAGCTTTCATGAAATTATCAGAGGTTATCAGTTATGTTAATTTATTGCTACTAAAATGCATTAATTTCTATGTTAAACAAGTTGTACACTTGTCAGTTTGTGATTGCCATTGGTGTTAGGGGAAAGTCTACATATACATACAGACATACATACAGACATACATACATACATACATATTTGTATTTACGATCCAGCTGATTGCGGTTACATACATAGGCACATATATATTTTAATATTTGCCCAAATTAAAAGGAATTCATATGCAAATAATGGAAATTTTACGTTTAAAAAAATAATATTAGAGTGCAAAAGAAAATAGCTAAAATGCACTATTTACACAATATTTATCAGCTTGCAGCACTCAGCTAAGTACTACCATTGTACTGTTCGTGTTCACTTCAATCAGTTTTACATAAATCTACACGATTACCGAATAAACCGGAGTGGATTGCCGGCTTCTAAGGAATTCAGATGTACGGCTGTCAAGAAATCTTTCCCAAAAGCCGCATGCTTAACGCTAGCAGCTCCTCCTTTCATCCTCTTCAAAGCAATCGCACAAGTTTTCTACCGTCTTGTAAGCTCAATGAAAGTAGATACCTAGCTGCACGTTTTGAGGTTGGATTGAGGTGAACATGAGTTTTGTCCACCTGCTACCTCTTCATTACTGACGGTTTGGTTCATCTTTTTTTCTGGCAGTGGCTTCTATGACCAAGGTTGGCGGTTTCTATGACTATTTGCGGGTCAACTAATACTGACCTGAGCCTTTTCCATACAATTAGTTAAGTGGTTATATGTCTGTTTAATTATTATTTATCATTTCATTTATTAAGTCTATTATTTAGAAATTTTACCGACTAGATATACAAGCTTCCGTCTTAAGCGTAAAATAGATATTTAAAATATATGATTACGATTAAATTGATTCTAGTAATGAACCAAAACGAGATCTCGGGAAGGCGAAGTCCAGATCAGGCTACTAGAGAAACTATTGAAATCAATGACAGCTCTTGAAATGGGGTCACATTTGTAGTAACTAAGTAGCTTATTTTAATTTAGTATGAAACGGGTAATAAGATCGTAAGGTGCTGTATGGAATATTGAAATTTATTTGCTGAAGAAGCTCTTGACAGTCAACTAAGCCATTAATGATATCGCATATGAAAAGCAAAGATTAAATAGATCGCCTAGACGCAAGTGATTTCAGATTTATAAGCGTACAGCGGGTCGTATAGGATGGTAAGGGATCATTAAAATGCAGTGGTTCGAGAGCATAGCGAATAAAACTTCGTTGTACTCTTTCATGTCAAGAGGAATAAGTTGAGTAAATTGGATTCCAGATTAAAGAGGCGTGTTCCGGATTTGAACGAACCAGACAGTTGAGAAGGCTTTAGGAATGGTATAGCTAATGTGGTTAATAAAGGTAAATCCCGAATCAAATATCACTCCTAGGTCTGAAAATTCCTTAACGGTAGAAGACCTTTGAGAAACTCTACAATGAAGATGCCAGAAAGCCGAGACCAGGTTGTCTCACACTAAAATTTTACAAGCGATGACGGAAATTCGTTCCTGTATCTATCAAACTCCATATTATAATATTGCCTCAAGTCGAAAATTAAAGTGGCTCATTCTTCGTCTTGAACATAGAATAACGCCGTAGATCTACGTGGTCAGCAGTTTTCGCCTCGCCCCACTCAGTGCCATACCATATAGATTTATTCTGATGTAAAGCTGAAAAAAAGTTCTGATCATAGTTAATAGTCATAGATTCATAGAATCGAATTTTGCGACAGATCTTTTGCAAAAATGACAGTAAGACTTAAGAGGTCTGATGCTCAACGTGAAACTTCTATTAAAGGATAGTAGCTAGAATCATTTCTAAGCACATTTTATATTTTGGAAGAAATCTGAATTATAACTCCTAAAAGAATGACTGAAACTATCGCCCAGCAGTTATCGATCATATTTAGTATTGTAGTTGTAGTGACTTGTTTACACTTGATATACAAAGGCCTGCGCGAAGATACGAGAGATATTAAGGGAGACATAGCTACTCCTTTGGCTTAAGAACGAGAGCAAGGGTTGAAGGATAGGAGAAATGAGTGCCCGTCGGTATTCATCACTCCGTACCAAACATCTTGCGGACCATTTAGTGCACTTGTTTAAAAAAAAACTATTCCATCCATCCATCCATCTTATCATCTACTTCTTCTTTAGCTCTATAACCGCCTAAGCAATTTTATCATCATCTACCCAAAAATTGCACCGCTCCATTCTAGCAGAGGCCGAACATTTAAAAGGAAAATGATTTCTACCATCCTTATCCTCTAGATCAGATATGCTCTGTGGACATCAATACTACATTTGGTGATCATATTTATATTATCTACTGAGAGGTATTCAGCTATCTGTCCTACCAGAAATCGTAGCTCCTTTCGTTTGCTGGTTGCCTGTTTTTTTTTCAGAAAGCACTTTGTGGGAGTCTTAACCACTTCAACGATTCCTATTACACAGAATTTTGCTCCTCGACGCGACTTGTAATAAAATAAGTGCCAAGGACAATGTTCTCAAGATGGTAGTAGGCAGCCGGCAGCACCCATAAAGAAAACGAGTAGTGAAGAAATCAGAACGCAGCTTTACGGGCATTACCTCTACGACAAAAACCAGATGCTTTAGGGGAACGAACACAACACCATGCCATAGTTGTCTAGTTTTTTAAAAGCGGTTATTTAAGCTGCATTTTTCCACCACCCTGAAGGAGACCCAGAAGGTTTGAATTTGGGGTTTAGAGCTCATGTTTTACCTACGATTTGTTTAGTGGTAATCAAGAATTTCGTTGATTAGTTGATAATCGAGATGAGATGTGACGCCCAAGCGAGTTTTCTATTCAGGGTTATGTCTAGATATTTAAACTCTTCCTTTAAGGGAATCACGGTCATCCTTGATTCAACTAGAATGTCAACCAATTTAGACCATAACAGTGGATATAGGACTCCTCCCAGTAGACAGCCTTTTACTGAAGTTCTTCCGGTCCTAGGTTCGCATTGATACTTCTCTGGATAAGCACATTGCCGATTCATTTGACAATTTTAGGATTTTTACCTCTATTGGAGAGTGCCGGTTCCATGAAATTGAAGTAAACATTGTCAAAGGCGTATAAATGAGCAGGGGATATAGACCTTTTGATGCATATAACTTTTTTTGTGTCCACTGGAATCGAATGAAGCACTGTAACTGTTGGCTTGCCCTTTTGATAATCAAATTGGAGTTTATGGAGTGGAGTCCGAGAGAATATCTTCTCCCATAACTGATGGTCCAGTATAGGGATGTCGAAAAATCATCGATGCCTCGAAAATATCGATGTTTGGCTTCGATGCATCGCAAATTTTCGACTCGATGTATAAATGGTCGATGCATCGAAGCCTCAAAGAAAGCAAGATGCAGTTTTATAGCTCATAAAATTTTAAAATAATAAGTGCAAGTTTAATTTTTTACTACTCCATGAGTTGAAAATTTCGGGATTTTTTTCTAGATTTTCGGATATCACGACGAAATAAAAAAATAGGTGTCTTCTTTTTTCGATAATGAATGTAAAGTAATATATTTTACCCAAAAAAAAATATTTAGGTGTAAATATTGTATGGAATGACCCATCCATAAGTACATCAAAATAAAAGTTTGTTAAATTGTTTGAAATTAGTTTTGTTTTATGTCCATAGTGGAAGAAAACTCTATGTGTATCGATGCATCGATGTACGTCGTCCGATGCATCTACAAATATCCATCTAAGTTTCGTTGCGTCGATGTGAGGAAAAACATCGATGTATTTTTGCCACTGACATCCCTAGTCCAGTAGCTTTTCCAATGTCTTTAGCAGGAAAGATGAAAGTCTAATCAACCTGCAAAATTTTTGGGAGTCTGAGAGTTTACTCCTTCCCTTTGGTATGAAGATTACCTTGACTTCCTTCCAGCTTATTAGCACATACATATGTACATATGTGTTTATATAAATTTTTATTATAACAATATCAAAAAATCATAAAATTTTATTAAACAACAACAAGCAATATTCCACGTACTTTACCATTACCGCATTGCATTCGTAAGAAACGATTTGGTGGCCACTTGCGTCATTTACGCCTTAATATGTCCACATGAACTCCATTATTCTGCGCGTAGCATTGCACATTTTCACACAACCATACAACCATACAAACAAACATACAGTTAGCACATGCATAATGCGTCGCAGGCATTAGCTGAGAGCAATCTGCCTTGCAATATGGGCAAATATTTACAACACTTGCTGCAAAATTGCATGAGGTAAAAGGTTTCATAACAGAAAAAATTCATGTTGTTGTCTCGATATTGTCTTCAAGGTCTCTTTGCTGTTGCAATTGTAATTGCTTCCACCTAATTGCATATCTCGGAGTGTTAATGCTTCTTGATTGCAATGCATACAGATTAAAATGTACAACAAGCGTACAAATGTGTAGGACGTACACCAGAGTGGATGTTAGAATAGTTTCCAATAAGGCGTACGACCCAAGACACACCAGTTTAATTGGTGTGAAATGGATGCTGCTGAATGCGTCCTCGAAGGTTGCAACATTCATGCTTAAATACATAGAAGTGGATAGTTGACAGCGTTTGCTGGAGATTAAGCATGCACAGTAGCTGGCTAGGTAAGCTAGTTTTATGCGCGTCGGAATACACTGGAAATCGTACAAAATTAAAAAGTAAAAATAAATTCTTGTAATAAGACATTTTTCTAAGTGTTTAGTCGAGACTTTTCTCGAATTTTTTGCATGCGACACTCAACTAGATGGACCCAATGATAGAAATTGATAGAAATACATTAGAAAGCTCGTCTATGCCTCTCCAGGGGCGATAGGTTTAGGTTTCGGTTCAGGTAAAGTGGCAGCCCTCTATGGGGCTCACTTATTCACTTAATAAATGTCCATTGTGTTACTATTGCTAGTGAGTTCCTCTGGAGCAATTGCGAAGTACGACCTGAGCTCAGGTTTAAAAACTTTGCAAAGCCAGGGCAGCTGAGGAGGTATTGCTGATATGATTTCACCTCATCATCATCCAGACAGCTGCGGCACATTAAAACGTATTGCCTGAGTTCCCATTGGAAGGTGCTCAGTCAGAACCCTCATCAAAACCAAGACTGCCCGCGATCAACTACCGGCCAAAAGGACTTTGCAACTTTGCATGTCGACGCTTCCGCCAAGCGTTTATTCAGCCGACTAAAATCCCATTTGTTTAGAAGAAGTCCGCAGTCTCCCATGTGTACCCAAATAATCTCCCCTTCATTCTAGGGAGCCAGCTACGCTGTCTGTTTGCTTCATTATCGTTCACCTGAAGACCCACTATCTTCTCTTGCCTGTCAAACTTGGAAAGAGCGATGCGATTATTTTTAGTGATGATGCCGATATATAGGCATACGCCTGTAATTATAAGCTTACGAGTATATGCTCTTATACAAATTTTAACTTCCCCGATTTTGTTCTGCTCTTACCATCTTCCACAGCATCATATTTAATAAGTCACACGATAGAGAGTTCCGCTGTCTGGAATCCCATATTGTATCAGACGTGGCGGCACAAAAAGTAACTGCTTTTCGGGATGTCTAAATCGGCTTAGGATTTCAAATGGATAATGTGTGTGAATCCGCTTCTCGTAAGTATTATCCTGGATTTGGCGTATGCTCAATTAACTGGTATATGGTGAACTGACCAGGTCTAAAGCCACAAAGATAATACCCCACAAATGCATGGCGGTGGGCTTTAGCATTACACAAAATACGCTCGATAAGCCCTTGTAGCCCATGCTTAGAAATCTGATCCGGCTTATGTTTGTAGCGTAGATGCTTTTCTTGTTGGTTCCGCTGTGACGGTTCATACAGGAATTCATCCTGGTCTTGAAAACTTCTGCAAGTTGCCTAATAGGGAATCTACATGAGGCGATTTTTCCGGCAACTTTTAGTTGAAAGCAACAATCGCCTTTTGTAAACGGCCTTTCAACTAATCGCTTTTAATTAAGTTGGTCGGCTGCCTACTTTCGCTCAACTTTTGCTTCAACTAATCGCCTGAGAAAGTTGAATCATATAAATTCCCTATAACTTTCTGATGGAATTTTCGGGCGTTCTTTATTTCGCGCAGCATTTCAACCTCTTCGTATTCGCATGTTTCTTCTTCTTTTTACAAAAAAGTACGCTTTCATTTCCCCTTCAGCTTCCTATACCGGTCCTACATAACTCGCATTGCACCCGATCGCAGAGCATCTCTTTAGGCGACATATTTTTTTCTACAGCAGCCCATCATTCCTCGTGGCACCAGTTGTTCTTTGGCCTTGCTGAACTCGCTACGAACTGGAGATAGCCATGTGACTTGATGGAACTTGTTATGTATGCTGGAACCTAGTGCAGTAGACTAGAAATCGCTCGAAGAAAACGTCTTTTGACGTCTTGTCCTTCTCCTCCTTCGAAGCATGACTTTAGATGGCAGTTATAGTAAATGAAAGTTTCAAACTTTGTAGAAAACAAAAAAAAAAATATAAAAATTGTATACCTCTCCTCAGTATTTATAAAAAAAATTGCGGAAAATTTAACGGCTGCAAAACTGCATACTCAAAAAAAGTTATCAAAATTCTCAGAAAAAATTTTAAATTTACATACATAGATGAAAATTTGATGAAATTTTTTTAACATTTTTACAAATCTTGGCTTTGGTTTTTGTTAGAGAATAAGCTGCGTTGTAACTAAAAAATGTTGGAAATTAAATTATGTAGAAGGAAAATAACCCAGAAAAAAAGGGGGAAAAGTATTGTCCCTAATCTTGTGCATGGGAGTGTATACGATATTTTTTAATTTTCCCCAATACCTTGAAATTGGAATTAATACTCACTAATCTAGCGATGATAAGAAAATAATATTTTTACAACACGCCAGTTCTGTTGAGAAAAAAATCACTTCGTATCTACGAAAAATGTTCCGAGTCCGTTCATTGAAAGAATGAATCGGTAGTCGAAACCCATGTTTACATTAACATATATGTATGTACATATGTATATACATGTTCATAGTCGTATCGACCCAATGCAAAGCAATTTAATCAAATCTTGCAATAAATTTTAAACAAACTTTCCGATGAGCTAGAGACTTGAAACTTCAAACTTAGCTCAGAACTCGATGACAATGCAATATGAAAGGTGGCTGATAGGTGGCTGATAGGTGGCGCAGGAGTCGAGATATTTGGAAAATCCGTCTTTACGGTCCGATTTGTTTCAAATTTAGAATGTACATATATTACTTAAATAGAAAGAAATTACTCCACAAAAACCGTTAGCCCTTACGTGGTGCGTGGGTAAATTTACTTTTTTTTTAATTAACAACTAATAAAAGCTTGTCTTGAAAGTTTTTTTTTAATTACTTGTTTTTTCCAATTTTCAATAAAATGTATCTGTGGAATATTGGAATATCCTCTCATCACAATTTGCTCTCAATCATAGTACGTCAAAGGTATAACCTCTTTCTATGATTTATTTTTAGTTTTTTTGCTGCCCATTTTTTTCATTCAATTAATGCTATGCACGCGTTATTTGTGTATTGTATTTACACCCACATTTTTTTTATTCGCAAATTCAATTTGAGCCACAATGAATATTCATGACGGCATCGATTCATATTTTTAACGTTAACCTGTTGCACCCTTCGCCACTGCTGCTGTATGACAAGAAATTTTTCATAACTTTTAGTGTCAACTGCATGGCCATTGCGTGCACGCGTACATTTGTTAGTATCTATACATACATAGATACATATTTACAAATTGCGTTTTATCGGAATAGTGACAACGCATCTTAACATTGTTGACGAATGTGTTGCCTTCGCTTTGCTCTTTTTCTCCACTGGCCATTATTTGCGGGTGTTCGTATGTCAAAGTTGGTAGCGTAATGGTTAATGGCTTAAATACCTCTCCACTGAGTGATGGGCCGATGTAGTTATATATGTATGTATATATTTATGTTTGTGTGTGTAGTAGTGGGCAAAGGTACTAACTACTACATATCCGACTATCTGCAACAATGACGTAAAATTTACACGCTCTTCCTAGTACGAGTATGAGGACTGTTTGTAGTTGTTGTGCATGGATATATTTAGTGCAGGTGCTTGATGGCGTACTGTAGCTGGTAATAAAAATGCAATCACCATTTGATGAGCTTTACAGAAGTTTTTTGTAACTTTCGCTGGTACATATTCAACAATTTAGTCTTAAAATTCCAGTTAAGTATCTTTCACAACGTTCCTTATATATGTATATCCTACATCCAATATCGAAACTTTTACCATTTCGATTGTCGCTAACTCCCAAAGATTTATAAAACTCTCTGTAAAACATTTTGCTTTCAAATCTCTCTACTCCATTCTCCCTTTCGCTAGGCCCCATATGTTATGACGGACAGTTGGAAAAATTATTTTAAATTCGTTAATATGTGGCTGGATTTGCGTTGCCTGTCACGAAGAGTAAAAGTCAATCACCAAACGTATTCTATTTATGTAGGTACATAGGCACATTGCAATAGTTCGATAGTTAGGGTTGCATTTTCTAGTCACACTACTGTATGATAAGGCAATGGGAAATTTTATGACACCGCTGCCTGCTTGCTTGCCTATTTGAATGGGATTGCTGTATACACTTAAAACGACATAGTTTACTATTATTTTCCCCCTTGCTATATGCTAGATAAGAAGTTGTAAAAACTGATCCTGATTAATGATAAATGATTACAGATTTAATTGAATATACATATTTACATATTGTCGTTGAGAGTGCAAAACCGCGCAACTGACATTTGTGGCGAGATGTCGATGTAAATAATTTGCCGGAATTGGGTTTGTTTTATAGAAGTGAGAACCGTTTTGAAATAATACAGTTTTTATTCTCTGCTTTAAAACATAGGTAACCTCAATACACGAGTTTGTATTGTTTTGATACGCCATTTTGTACTTTAGGCGCCGATATGTATGTATGCACATTAGGGTGTTAAGAAAAATGCATGTGGAAAAATTAAAGTCGGAATTTTGTATGCTCTCAATTTTGTANATAGAATTCTTGAAAATCAATATTTTTAGATCGGAAAACTCTGCTTCTCTTCAGAAGATTCCCAGTAATAAAACACACAATTCTCTATTTAACCATTTTTTCAGTAACTTATATTTTATAGGTCCACCAAAGACCGCGAAAAGCTCCAGATAATGCAATGGAGGAACCAATAAAAAATCTTTAATATTAAAAAGTGATTAAATAAACAATTGACTGTTATTTTTGGAAGTCTCCTGAAGAGAACCAAAGTTCCAATCGAGGTATTTTCAAATCGGTCCAGCTCACATAAATCGTAATATTTTTCCGAAATATTTTGGTGCAAGTGTTAAAAAATAATAGATTTTATAATTCCAATGGAAACACAGTTTTTTTGTATTGTGAGTGATGCAGTCTAATGTACATACATATGTATCTACGTTACGGCAAGCAAGCAATACTATGACGTCATACCTGTTGATAAAGCCCCACGAAAGTACACCTAAGTAGAGTAGTGATGTGCTGAATAATTCCTAATATAATTTATAAACATATTTAAATATT
>NW_016161905.1:44874-47341 GCF_001687245.7 Rhagoletis zephyria | reverse complement strand
ATCTCGACTCCTGCGCCACCTGTCGGCAAAATTTTTTGTGGATTTATTTGTTTTCATATAAGTCATATATGTTCAAAATATGAACCACATCAGACTATAAATGCGGGGTTTACAAATATTTCGACTCCTGCGCCACCTATCGGCAAAATTTTTTTTCGGATTTATTTCTTTTCATATACGTAATATATGTTCTAAATACGAACCAAATCAGACCATAAATGCGGGTTTTACAAATATCTCGACTCCTGTGCCACCTAGAGGATTAAAACATCTTTTAAATTGTATTGTCCTCGAGTTCTGAGCTAAGTTTGAAGTTTCAAGTCTGTAGCTCATCGGGAAGTTTGTTAAATATTGACTGCAAAGTTCCAGGACATACATACATACATACATACATACATACAAGTGAAGTTAAATAAAAGCTTGTAAAATAGTTCTTGACAAACCCTCTTTTTTCTGAACCACGTATTTTATAGAGAATTAAACAAGGATTACGATGGTATAATTTTAAATCCCTAATTTACTGGTCTTCACTATGCAAATCAACTTCAAAAAGTTCAGCTGTTAGTTAGCTTTAGGACAATCTTGAACATCTTATATATAGAAGGGTTAAGGCCCTTTCTTTAACTTTAAAACGACGTTAAGATGAAGTCCGTATAATGAGCAGAACCCGAGATATAACGATTTTAAGAAGTATATGATTAGTCAGAATCACGAAAAAATGCAAACTTTGACAGATCATACTCTGAAGAAAAAAAGTTAAAAAAAATTCCTCGAATACGTGTTAGCTTATTTCATGTATAGAACCCATAAAAAAATTTGAAGCCAATCGAAAGTGTGTCACCAAATTTGGTGTCCGATATGAAAAAGAATGTCTCAAATACGAAAACTGTGATCTTTCAATAACTAAAGATGCCAACTTACAACCATCTTTTAATAAGACATAAAATTATTAATTTTTGTTAAATGAGCTTGAGCTAAAAATACTTTCCTGTAAAATTTGGTTTTTGTAACATACGATAATTTTGCGCAATGGGGTCAACATGTCGATAACCACTTTACCGACTTCTACCAAATTTGGTCCAATTATTTCAATATATCATAGCATATTATTGAAAATGTTTGGCATTGGCAAAAATACTCTTCCTTATCATGCAGTTTCCTGAAATGTGAAAAAACGATATTTAATACGTGCGCCGGGTATATAAAGTTCGTTTTCGCCCGAACTTATACTTCTTTACTTGTTTTGCATAGTACTTGCTTCTCTTGCTTGCTGTGGATTACTTTGAAGTTAATAAAAAAATTATTCGACAAAAAATTAGGGATTGGCTTTCTATATGAAAACAAAGTCGACAGTATTTTTTAAGGTAATGCAACAGTCCAAAAAATCAAAAAAGTTGTTTGGCGCGGAATCCACCAGACTAAAAATTTGCATAATCAAGGTTTCTTCGAACATTTTCGACCTTCTTTCACAATAAAATAAAATAGTTCCCTACACTCTTCATTATCCATGTGTTTTCTGTAGAAACAATTTGTAACATAACAGTCTTTTTTACTAATTCAATTTTCAGGTAATTTTAATTTTTTTTTTGTTAAGTTAGAGATAAGGCTCATCGGCAACTAAATATACTTAGTTGATGAAACTAGACTCTTTTCTCAGTGTATATACTTGCGCACATTCATATGTACATATGTATGTAGTTTCCTGACATCTGAAAGTTTGTGCTCGTGTGAGCGGTGTGCGTGCCAATGTGTTTGGCGTGTTGTCCTATCGTGTAATTTTTTCCTTGTTCTGCCTTGTTGTGTTTTTCAGCTATGTGTGACTATTTGACATTTTTAGTTTATTACCATCCACTGCGGATATAAATAAACACAAATGAAAACAGGCAAATAAACCACGGACGGTCGCGGCCAGTTGCCAAAAACGACCTGATACCTCAGTGACCATTAGTCTGAGTGACCGGAATGGAATAAAAATAATGGAATTATGCTCCTACTCGAATGCAAGCAACTCGCTACATAACAGCTTTGGTTCCCTTGACTCATTTGATTAGGTTTTCTTGTGTCGACTTCAATGAGAAGCTGCTGTGAATAACACACAATTCATTATTTAAGATGTACCATTCGTTTACACACATATGTACATACTTATGTACATATTTAACGCTCGTATCTTGTTTCGGAAATAAAAATTGTTTATTACTACAAAAAAATACTGTTTTGCATATCTCAATTTAAAAAAACGCATTTTTTACAGTGCAGTCATCCTTGAGACAGGATAAAGGATTTCCTGGCGGTTTGAAGTTTCTACATATATAAGTTTCGACCATATGGAGGCAAGTGGAAAAAAGTCATGGTGACAGGTGTTAAAAAAACCTGTTGAGCATAGACAGGGAAAAGTAAAGCCATAAATAGCGTTGCCGCTTTGGTAATATTTAACCAAAATTGATAATTCTTTTATTTTTGTTTT
>NW_016161905.1:9459-34388 GCF_001687245.7 Rhagoletis zephyria | reverse complement strand
TATTTCAAAATGGTTCTCTTTTTTATAAAGCAATCGCATTTCTGGCTAGTATATTTCAGGACGAATGGATAAGGATTGAGCCAAGAGCTTGTGTGAGCAAATCCAATATTTGGCAGAAAATGACAGTTACGCGGTTTTGCAGAATGACGATACGCGGTTTTGTACTTTAAACGACGATATATATAAGGTAAATTATACTCTTTCTGTAGTAATCTCCTTCATATCACATATTTTCATTTGTTAATTTAAAAAAAAAGAAGATTTCAATGTAGTTTAAAAAACTAAATTTGATTTGTTTAAAGAAACTTTTATGAATTTTACTGAAAAGACTTTAAATACACTCTAAAAAAATTTTGTTTATTTGCGCATATTGAGAGAGGTAACCAGTTTCCTCTTTTAGTGGGAAAATTTGCACGCCGTGTAATAAAATTAATCATTGCCTGTTTACTTTTACACATAAAATGTTTAAAATAAAGTAATGTTTATTATTAGTAGAAAATGTATTTGTAGTTTGAAAATTTTTGCAATTTTAAACATTCTATATATGTGTATTTATGTGTATATTTTAAAGATCTCATGTTCAAAATCAAATACTGAACATCCTAAATAGTTTCTATTAATTTTCGATTTTAATCGAAACGACCGATTAATCGGTTAATTTCTTACGATTAATTGCAATTATTAATCGAATGCGTTCGGTTAATCAATTAACCGATTAATCGATTATTAATTATTTTTTTGCCATCACTACCCACACAGTATTTTTTGAAAGTCCGATCACTGATGGAAACCAAAAAAATTATAACGTGGTTTAAAATTTACAATGCATGTATTTTTGGATTGTATGGAAGAGCCTAGTCTTTAAAAAAATAAAATCTGAAGGAGACCTATGGCCGCCGTTTGTCTTAGTACTACCAGGGGGCCGGCACCACGGAAAGAGCCTAGGGCCCATAGATCCTAAATCCGGCACTGGCTGAAAATGTGAGCGACTTATCACTTCACTAAGTCTAGCGAAGAGGTATTTGAGAATTGCATAAAAAATGCATATCCACTTAAGAATGAGAGAATTACTTTTAAAGACAGGTGTGTGTGTGTGTGTGTTCCCTGCACTTTCCATGAGGGAAAGATTGGTCCAATTGCTCGAAAAATATAGTCGTAGGTATAGTAGCTTTGTATCTAGACCAAAGATAGTCCAAAAATATTAAGCAATGTAGTGTAAAACAGGTGAATTGTACTAAAAGTGGTCCGAATGTAATGCATAAGGTATGAGTTTTGATCTAAAACTGGTTACAATGTCATGCAGTAGCAGACAACGGGTACAATTAACGACAACAAATTTTCATGTGCGACGTTGGCATGCAGAGAGAGTATCCGCTTAGAAAATCTGAGAACCCCGGTTCGAATCGCAGCGGGCGCAAGTTTTATTTTTGTTTTTTTCCCCCCAAAATTATATACAATGTAAAAGATCCTTCGACTCCGCACCCATGGGTGGACAACGAAAGCAAGGGCGCCCACGAACGCAATGGAAGGACCAAGTGCAGAAGAACCTGTCTGCGCTCGGGATAACCAACTGGAGCAAATTCGCGCAGCAAAGAAGCAATTGGAAAAGCTTTTTGGTCTCGGCCCAAACCGACAAACGGTTGTAGTGCCAAATAAGAAGTAATGCAGAATGTTAAATGTAAATAGAATTTTACATGTTGTTGGACCAAACTTTGGACTACTTACAATCACTTGCAGTCTAGTTTGTGGTGTGCTCTACGTCTATTTCGAGATCCTACAGGGTGGTGTTGTGCCGGAGTGCAGTACGCGTGTGTGTTCGCTGCATTTAGTTTATGCAGGAAATGCAATAGGGCCATTCCATTGTGACTAGTGGGACATTTTACTCCAGAATGTGATAATTGTGAGTTATGACCAGAGGTGGGCACTACCACAAACAACCCTCCAGTACTGCTGGAGTCAATCGCTACTTTTGAACCGCTACTGCACCGACTCCTAGGTAAGTAGCTACTCTATTAACCCGTGGTAGTGCACATGGTAGTGCAGAGTCGAACCAGTCGTAAGCAGAATAGCGAAAAACTACGACAGAGGGCGCCCATAAATCACGCAAGTGACTACTTTAGTAACTCCAGGTAGTGCAGAGAGAGCCGATGGTGACTACCGCCTAGGACATTGCCTTGTAAAAGTAATCGATGAAATACACTGCAAGTAGTCGGTCGGTAATTGACGGTGTTTATCAGGGAGCTACCCATTCAGCAGTCCTGTAGTCACTCCCGCGTACTGCAGGGTATGTCGTCGGTACATATATAACAGCGTAAGATATTTGTTACCACAGAACTATAACTTATAAATAAAATTGCTTTAACAAAAATACTAAACGATTTTTTTAGGTTTATGTAACTATCATTTAAGTGAATGTGACTAGGTGGGGCACTGAAAATAACTCTATTTGACCAGGGTCGTCGAGAGAAAACTCGGGCCCGGTACTAAAAAATCAAGGCCCTATATATACATTGTATTAATTTAAAAGCATGTGACCCAAATCGCCGAAAACGAAACCAAGGAAACAATTTTTCTCAGGTTTGGCAGATTTTTGATTATATCTTGGTCATGCATATTCTAAGGTATCGGACAACGTAAATATACACGAATCTTCTTCTCTCAATCATGAAAATTCACTTAATTCTGAGAAACCTTTAAATTAATGAAAATTAAAAAAGCACAACATGAAATTAAGGGTTGTTTATATTTAAGGACCACCAATTTTTGCATTGTACTTGCTTTTCTTCGCTTGCCCTGTATTACTTTGAAGTTAATAAACACAGTATTCTATAAAATAATCAGCGTTTAACTTTCTAAGTGAAAATAAAGTCGGCAGCATTTCTAATGTAATGTAACAGTCCAAAATATCAAACGGTTTTTTGGCGCGGAATCCACCAGACTAAAAAATTGAAAAATCTGGTTTCTTCGAGCATTTTCGGCCTTCTTTCACAATAANGGGCGCAAGTTTTATTTTTGTTTTTTTCCCCCCAAAATTATATACAATGTAAAAGATCCTTCGACTCCGCACCCATGGGTGGACAACGAAAGCAAGGGCGCCCACGAACGCAATGGAAGGACCAAGTGCAGAAGAACCTGTCTGCGCTCGGGATAACCAACTGGCGCGAATTCGCGCAGGAGAGAAGCAATTGGAGAGGCTTTTTGNTAGTAACTCCAGGTAGTGCAGAGAGAGCCGATGGTGACTACCGCCTAGGACATTGCCTTGTAAAAGTAATCGATGAAATACACTGCAAGTAGTCGGTCGGTAATTGACGGTGTTTATCAGGGAGCTACCCATTCAGCAGTCCTGTAGTCACTCCCGCGTACTGCAGGGTATGTCGTCGGTACATATATAACAGCGTAAGATATTTGTTACCACAGAACTATAACTTATAAATAAAATTGCTTTAACAAAAATACTAAACGATTTTTTTAGGTTTATGTAACTATCATTTAAGTGAATGTGACTAGGTGGGGCACTGAAAATAACTCTATTTGACCAGGGTCGTCGAGAGAAAACTCGGGCCCGGTACTAAAAAATCAAGGCCCTATATATACATTGTATTAATTTAAAAGCATGTGACCCAAATCGCCGAAAACGAAACCAAGGAAACAATTTTTCTCAGGTTTGGCAGATTTTTGATTATATCTTGGTCATGCATATTCTAAGGTATCGGACAACGTAAATATACACGAATCTTCTTCTCTCAATCATGAAAATTCACTTAATTCTGAGAAACCTTTAAATTAATGAAAATTAAAAAAGCACAACATGAAATTAAGGGTTGTTTATATTTAAGGACCACCAATTTTTGCATTGTACTTGCTTTTCTTCGCTTGCCCTGTATTACTTTGAAGTTAATAAACACAGTATTCTATAAAATAATCAGCGTTTAACTTTCTAAGTGAAAATAAAGTCGGCAGCATTTCTAATGTAATGTAACAGTCCAAAATATCAAACGGTTTTTTGGCGCGGAATCCACCAGACTAAAAAATTGAAAAATCTGGTTTCTTCGAGCATTTTCGGCCTTCTTTCACAATAAAATAAAGCAGTTTCTTCATTATCCATATGTTTTCGGTGGAAAACTATTGGTAACGTAAAACGCGATACATACGGGCATGCTTATGCATATAAACTAGCACACAAATTCGAATAATTGTGCCCTGACAGACGTCAGCATTGCGGATTAACGAGCCAAGGGTCGTGGGTTCGAGTCCCACGCACAGTAGGATTTTCATCTATTTCGTTTTTATTAATTTTTTTATAAGTTCTATATTTTTTAACATTGCTTTCAGTTAGTTGTTGACTTTTTAATAAAATTCAACTCTAACATTTTAATTAACTAATAGATAAATAAAAAATGTGGTAAAAAATAAAGCAGATGAAAATAAATTAAAAAAAAAATNCACAGTATTCTATAAAATAATCAGCGTTTAACTTTCTAAGTGAAAATAAAGTCGGCAGCATTTCTAATGTAATGTAACAGTCCAAAATATCAAACGGTTTTTTGGCGCGGAATCCACCAGACTAAAAAATTGAAAAATCTGGTTTCTTCGAGCATTTTCGGCCTTCTTTCACAATAAAATAAAGCAGTTTCTTCATTATCCATATGTTTTCGGTGGAAAACTATTGGTAACGTAAAACGCGATACATACGGGCATGCTTATGCATATAAACTAGCACACAAATTCGAATAATTGTGCCCTGACAGACGTCAGCATTGCGGATTAACGAGCCAAGGGTCGTGGGTTCGAGTCCCACGCACAGTAGGATTTTCATCTATTTCGTTTTTATTAATTTTTTTATAAGTTCTATATTTTTTAACATTGCTTTCAGTTAGTTGTTGACTTTTTAATAAAAGTCAACTCTAAACATTTAAAATAGCTAATAGTAAAATAAAAAATGTGATATAAAATAAATAAAGGGATATAATAAAAGTAAGTAAGCCGCTGTGGTGTAGTGGTAAGCAGTGCGCGCTTCCACTCCGCAGCACCTGGGTTCGAACCCTGTTCAAAGCAACATCGCAAAAAATATAGAAAAAAGGTTTTTTTCTTAGCAGCGGTCGTCCCGCTGCAGGCAATGGCAAACCTCCGAGTGTATTTCTGCCATGAAAAACAGCTTCTCATAAAAATACAATCGCCGTTCGGAGTCGGCGTAAAACTGTAGGTCCCTCCGCTTTGTGTGACAACATCAAGGCGCACGCCACAAATCGAAGGAGAAGCGCGGCCAAACACTAACATTTGTGTAAGCGCCAATCCATTATTATTATTAAATATATAAATAAAATAAAATAAATAACAAAAATAAAAAGATTTTTCGCAATACCTCCAACCGAAGATCGAACCTGGCAGCTATAGGCTTATAGCGCGCAACTCTCACCACTCGGCTAGAGCTCGCCAGCTTTGTTTGCTTATTTGTACAAAAGACAACAGCTCGCCGTTTTTACCAGTGTTTTCATCGAAAATTCCCCTGATCCGAGTTAATTCCCAAAAATTTCGTGCATTTGTTCGGCTGCTTATGCACATTTTAAAGAGGAACATGCATGAGTTAAAGCAAATAAAGGCTGTTTATGCAAATAAGCGAGCCCGTTTGTCAACTGTATAAGAGTCTTTTTTACTAATCTAATTTTCAGGTAAAATTATTTTTTATTTAGCTAGAGATAGGGCTCATTTTGAAAGCAACATTGGAAGCTATTGAACGTGCTATTGACTCATAGTTAAAATTTATATTATTTTTAACTCAAATCCTTTTCTTCTTCTTCTTATTTTGCGCTGTAACCCCCTTGCGATTTTGGCCGAGTTTAACAAAGCGCGCCAGTCGTTTCTCTTCTGTGCGAACTGACACCAATTGAAAATGCTAAGTGAAACCAAGTCCTTCTCCACCTGGTCTTTCCATCGCAGTGGGGGCCTCCCTCTTCCTCTGCTACCACCAGCGGATTCCGAGTTGAATACTTTCAGAGCTGGAGGTTCGGTACCCAATCGAACGACATGGCCAAGCCAGCCGGGTCGCTGTATTGCTCAAATAGGCTCAGTAAATAAAAATTTGTAGAAAAATAAAAAAAACCTAGAATTATATTGTTTAAAAAAGGGTCGAGGCCAAAAGAAGCTAAACAAAAAGTTAAAAGAAGAAGATTTTATGATTAGATAATTAAAATCTATTGGAATTATTTCAAGTATTTTTCTAGTACTATTATTATCCTTCAAAATGCACTCTCGAATGGTGCTATACGATTTTTTCTTCAAGAGTTATGTCCACTTTAACCGTCTTGTCCTCGAATCTAACATCGCCAAACCAAGCATATGCTTTCTTCCAATGGCCATAGTTTCTGAGGGAAAACTAGTAAAGCAACCCTCCAAGGAGCAATTTGAATGGTAAGAATAGTACTAAATGTCATAGAGCAAACAAAAGTGGCCATTAAAGCCTTTTTTCGTGTACTTAACCCCGGAAAACCTCAATATCTTGGCACAGTTGTAAGCTCCAGTTCGAGTTCTAAGCAGAAAATTACTTCTGAAACGACTTACAGCTGCACAGCAACAGAAGTCTGTATTCATAATTATTATGTTCTTAATTTCTTTGGATTACATGTCTGCTTAATTCATGCTACTTATTGCATAAAACAGACTACAAGCTATTTTTTGCAAATATTGACCTCAAAATTAATTTTATCAGTTCAATAAAAACGTAGCTCTTGAGTTCCATCCTTAAGCTAAGAAACTGTGTACCAACTTTTGAAAACATTATATAAGGAGAGCAGACTTTTTCGATAATATAAAGCAGCTGTTGAAAGAAGAAAAACTATCCGAAAGTTGTATTCTAGCGAATTTCAGTGGGTTTTGAAAAGCAACAGTAACAGTCCTCGTTTTGGGCCATATGATCATTTTCTTTAATTTAGAGAGTCGCAAAGAATCAGCAAGATTCGTAATATGTTTATAACACTATGCGACAGTCAAAATCGGGATGGGATGAAACCAACGGGAAATGTTATATCGGTCAAAAACAAGTTATACGTGTTTCGCTGGGTTCGCCCCTTTTCCCCCTCCCTCTCGGCGGGCCTGCATTTGACCCTTGTGCACTCAAAGATGAATTTTAGCCAAAACACTTAATTTTCACGAACGATGCATTTGTGTTGTAAAATATGAATTATACGCGTTCGTTTTCAATAAAAAATGAGGTTTATATAATCTTCATATGCACCTACAGTTAAACAAAATGTTAAAAATAAAAACAAATTAACAAAATGTTGTTCATATGATATGTCATGTCAAAGTAGTTAGTTATAAGTTAGTTGGCATATCGCACACCGTCTTCAAGAAGAAGAGTCACAACTCAAAATAATACGTTCGTCGTGAAATGCGAAAAACTATTTCTTAGCACATGATAATCATATGGGCAAGGGCGACTTAACCTTAGGAATTTTTTTTTAACAAATTAACAAAAATTTGTTCCAGCTATTGCTGAAAGGTAAATAAAAGCTCTGTGTACATTTTAAGCGCATAATCTCAAAAATGCCAAATTTTGAGTTGTGACTCTTTTGAAGACGGTGTGCGATATAATGCAGAGGTATTCAGGTCTGACTTTTTTGCGGCCATATCCCCACAAAAAAGCAAATTAACACAATGGACGAGGTAATGATGAAACGTAACTAGCCATATAAGTTAAGTAATAAACAATTGTATGCAAGTATTGACCAAAGTGCGTTCATGAAAGAATGCGGATAAACCGATAAATTTAAGCAATTTATTCCTCTATCACTTTAGATGAAGACTCTTATTATTTAAATTCCATTATCGAATAATTAAAAATGTCGTGTCGCGGTGTCAGTAGTCGAACTGCTCCTAAACGGCTCGATCGATCTTTATGCAATTTTTTTGTGCATATATGGTAGGTATGAGAATCGGATGTAAAGTATATTTCATACCGCTAGGTGCAGGGGGCGTGGAACCTCCCATACAAACCGAATTTTTAATACTGCATAACTCCGGAAGTGTTCATGGTAGAGTACTCGAACATGGTGTGGAGATATCGCACACCGTCTTCAAAATAGTCACAACTCAAAATTTGGCATTTTTGTTATTATGTATGCGCTAAAAATGTTCCCAGAGCTTTTATTTACCTTCCAGCAAAAGCTGGAGCAAATTTTTATTATAATTTGTTAAAAAACCTAAGGTAAAGTCGTCCTTGCCCATATGATTAGCATGTGCTACGAAATAGTTTTTCGAATTTTCTGACGAACGTATTATTTTGAGTTGTGACACTTTTGAAGACGGTGTGCGATGTATGAAATCAATCCCATACTCTTAGAGAAAATTGGTTCTATGTGAAAAGGGGGCACGGCGCCTTTCAAACGTACTGAAACTACTACGTATTTTTGTATGCATACACACTTTTGCTAGGTTATTTACGACGGCAATGGAAATATGCCTTCTGACAACCACGAACCGTAATATTAGTAGATAAACGCGTCACTGAAAATCATGAACGTGAAATGTTGGTGAAAATGTTGGACTAAATATTGCAAAACAAAAAATTTATTTTGGGCGGGACGAAGGTCGCCGGGTCTGCTAGTTTTCTTATAAAAGTACTTTTCATTCTATAAAAAACACCATAAAAATTCACGTTTTAAACTTTTTGCAAAACTATAAAAATTCAGCAAATTTTTACCAAAATTTTACGCTTTTTTTAAGAATTAAAGTTTTGCGTATGCAGTTTTATAGCATATGCAATTTTAATTCAATAAAGTGCGAGTTTCATATGGCATTTTTCTTTTACGGCGCTACTCATTCTCTTCTAAACAAACTATGTTAGACTTTTTTTAGCTGGAAGAAAATGAACAACACTCAACAAAAAAAAAATTGCCAAAAATCAACGGTAATATGTCAACTATTAACTTGTTTGACTTGTGTTTGGATATGGAATGGTTTTTTGCTTTTTTTACCAATGTCAACTTATTCGTTATTTATGTGTTAAAACAAATATAAAATCCATTTTTGTGTTTTCAATGCTGGAATGCTAAAAAATTCTGGTCATCTTATCATAACATAGTTGACTGCGAAGAAAGACGCGTTAAAATATTTGACGGCGAAAAAAGACGCGTGAACTTATTTTCGCGGCCGACTAATACCATGTTCTGACCGACAACGAAAACACTTTGAAAACGAGTTTTGGGATTGTGGGCTGAAGACTGTTCACACCGGCTGTTAGTGTTTTCGTGGACATTTCTTACATCCTCTGATTACAGTTTCGCTACGCAAAAACCAAACCAAAATGCGTTTCCCTCATTTTATTTTCATTAGCAACATCTTATTTTCATTCTTATTTTACTTTGGCCAGCAAATTAACAATAAATCCTAAATGGCGTATTAAAGATGATAAAATATGACTTCGATAAATAATCGAAAAAAAACTAGCGAAGACACGGATTGGAATAAGTGGAACGTGAGTTTTCAAGTAGTTTTCAGCGAAAACTGGTTTTCGTTTGACAGATTTTACATGGACGAAAATACAAGTTTTAGGTCTAAAACCAGTTTTAGCAACGAAAACATGTTTTCGATGTCGGTCAGAACATGGCATAAGTTTGCGGGTGTAACAGTATGTAAGTTCCCCAAAGAGTATTTAGGGAATGATGCTGAAGTGGCAGTCCTTGGCCAGCTATAAATCTATGTTTACGCGTCTTTCTTCGCCATAAACTAGGTTTCGCATATTTCTTCGCCGAAGTTTTCCTGATGCCTGGATTATAATGGTGGTAACGGAACGGAGTGAACTGTCACTTAATTATCTATTGTATGGGCAATGAATTCAAACTATTATAATGCACTTGAACGCAATGTAAAATCAATAGATCCTTACGAATTCGCCGCGATTTGTTACGATTCGCCCCGTGCATTATAACCAAGGTATTAAGCGTCTTTTTTCGTAAAAATTTTGTATGAGTATGTTTTCGCCGTCAAAACACTAACGCGCCTATATTAGTGTGTAGTGACGATTTGTTTACATGAAAGGGTTCAAGAAGTGGTTAGTTTTTTCTGAAGATCTCACGATTTTTCCATTAGAGATTTGAGGAAAAAATATATATGACACATGGATATGCCCTCAAAGTTCACAGAAAACAAAGTCTTCAAACATACATAAAATTTTCATCTAACACCAAATATAAATGAAAACACCCGGAAACTCGACCAGTTATTGTACACAAATTCAATTGTGTGATCTTGGTCCAGGAAACTTATGTCAAATCTGATTTTAGTCAACGAGCTGGGCAGCTGTACTACACTGGAAGTTAAAGGAGGAGGAAACGCCAATATTTAAGGAAAAAGTGGACAACTTTGCACAAAAACGTTCACTTTGGCGTTTCGTGAATGCGGTTTGAAAATAGGGTGACCAAACGTCCTGCTTTAGCAGGATATGTCCTGATATCAGGGTCGAAATAAAATGTCCTGACTGATTTTTCATTTGTCCTGATTTTCTAAAGCTGACTTTTTATAAACTTTTTACTTCGTAAACATATCGTTAGGCGCTTTCTTGTTCATCGTTCACGTCAGGGTTGGAAAAAACATGTTTTTTTAAAAAGGCATCGCGTTTTATTCATAAAAGAAAAAACATGTTTTAAACAAGTATTTCGTAAATGTTTTAATTTGCATGTTTTAAACTCATTTAAACATTGTTTTAAACACTTTTAATCAGTGCCGGTCACACGAATACTAAAACGTGTGCATAAGAGAAAAAAAACATGTTTTAAAAGTTTTTCGTAAATGTTTTAATTTGCATGTTTTAAACATATTTAAACATTGTTTTAAACATATTTAAACATTGTTTTAAACATATTTAAACATTGTTTTAAACACTTTTAATCAGTGCCGGTCACACGAATACTCAAACATGTGCATAAGTGTGTGTGCCCTGCAAAAATCGTTGGACCATGTAATCCAGAGCCAAGATCTATACATAGAAGGTCGCGCAATCCGCGAAATAAAAATTTCCTCTCTCTGCGCATATCGTCTAAGGGCGATTTTTTACTTTCACGCCATCATGCCGAAAAGCCACAAAACTTGATTTTTCCCAGCGGCCAATTTTTGCGAATTTTTGCATTTAAACTCGCTATATCTCAGACGTTTATGATTCGATTGATTTGAAATTTGTACACAATAAACTAGATTCTATTCTGAAGAAGACGATTTTAACAGCACTTCTTAAAACTTATTTAAAACGAAATGGGGGATATTTTAACATTTTTATAAAAATTAAGGAGGTGATTTTTACAAATGCAAAAGTTGTGTTATGAAGTTTAAAATTTTTGTTTTGTTTTAATGCAGCATTAAAGACAAATATATACGGATATTTTTGGGAAGGTTTCAGGTTTAGACAACAAGTAGTTCTAAAGTTATAACAATATTATGATGACACCCACGAGTGGTCGCTCGCCTCTAGATGACAAATATTTTTAGTGGTCACTTGTACAAGTAATTTTGGAAGTAATATTAATGAAATGTTAACTTATTAAAGCTCTACAGACCTACATACTATGTATGCATATATCGTCGTTTAAAGTGCAAAACCGCGTATCAACAAAATGCAAAACCGCGTATCAGAAAAATGCAAAACCGCGTATGTGAACTTGTAGAAATTATTTTATAGAGCGTAAAAACACTCATATTTCAAATTGGTTCTCTCTTTTATAACCCATCGCATTTCTGGATAGTATATTTCAGGATGAATGGATAAGGATTGAGCCAAGAGCTTGTGTGAGCAAATCCAATTTTTGGCAGCCAATGTCAGTTACGCGGTTTTGCAGAATGACGATATGCGGTTTTGTACTTTAAACGACGATATGTAATTACACACATAATCAAAATATTTATTCGTACAGGGATTGTTTTACAATATTCGCAATGTTTTTAATTTTTCGTTAATCTTTCACGAAAATTCAATTTTTCTATTTTAACAAAAACCATATAAATGAAATTTTCAAATTTTTTGCAAAACTTAAAAAAATTATAAAAATTTTTATCAAAATTTTGAATGACAGTTTTTATAACAAATTTTGTATGCTGAGTTGTAGCTCATTCAGTTAGTAAATCGCAAGCATCAAGTCGCTTTAAATTACCTTTGATTTTTTAGAATTTGTTTCCCAAGGG
Source organism: Rhagoletis zephyria (assembly GCF_001687245.7). Lineage (NCBI taxonomy): Eukaryota > Metazoa > Arthropoda > Insecta > Diptera > Tephritidae > Rhagoletis > Rhagoletis zephyria. The sequence goes on along the minus strand of NW_016161905.1, from coordinate 22,220 downwards.
TGTTACATATCTGCTTCCATGAGCAAAATGTAGTTTTGCATGCAAGAAAACGTTCAACACCATTGAGAAAATAAAATCTCAACAAACAACGCAATTTTTCTCTAAAAAATGTGAGTCAAAAATTTGAAATATAGATGAAAATTTGTAGAATTTTTTAAGTTTTGCAAAAAATTTTAAAATTTAATTCGTTTGGTTTTTGTTAAAACATCAACTATATTTTCGTGAAAAAATACCGAATAATAATTATTAAAAGCATTGCGAATATTGTGAAACAATCACTGTACGAATAACTATTTTGACTATGTATAGAGTTACGTGCATATTTACTATGTATGTATGTATGTATGTATGTAAGTATGTCTATTAAGTTTAGTAATAGTTATATAACACTGATAAATTCATGCATTTCAACATTTCACTTAATATTACTTCCAAAATTTCTTGTACAAATGCCTATTAAAAATATTTGTCATCTAGAGACGAGCGACCGCTCGTGGGTGTCATCATAATATTGTTATAACTTTAGAACTACTTGTTGTCTAAACATGAAACTTTCCCAAAAATATCCGTATATATTTGTCTTTAATGCTGCATTAAAACAAAACAAAAATTTTAAACTTCATAACACAACTTTTGCATTTGTAAAAATCACCTCCTTAATTTTTATAAAAATGTTAAAATATCCGTAATTTTGTTTTAAATAAATATTAAGAAGTGCAGTTAGACTCATCTTCTTTAGAATAGTATCTAGTTTGTTGTGTACAATTTGCAAATCAATCGATACACAAACGTCTGAGATATAGCGAGTTGAAATGAAAATTTCGCAAAAATTTGCCGCAGTGAAAAATCCGATTTTGTGGCTTTTTCGACATACAGTGTAAAAATTTGGTGAAATTAACTGTAAATGTATTTTCGAATAAGCTATCGACTACAATTGGTTTGAAACCGCTTCACTTCATTTCAATTTTATGTTTTTTTATGCTGCTTGTTGTTTTCGCTGTTGTTGTCGCCCAATTTTTCGAGAAAAGAATAACGGACCTGCGCATTGCGCAACCTCTTATATATAAACCTTGATCCAGAGCTGGGCAATTTTTGCTCGCGATCAACGCCAGCGCCGCAGTTCATATCAGTGATCGGATTTAAAAAAATCTGTGTGGTAGAATCTGGAAAAAAATGTGGTAGATGTCAAAAAGATGTGGTAAATCTCAGGTTTTGGATCAAACTTTGTACAAACATTAAAGAAATTCTGTAAGGTTTCACCTAAATTGCAAACTTTTTAATGAGACCCAAAAAAAAAAATTAATTGGAGTATAACAAAGTGCTAGATTGAAGTTGCTAAAAATTGCATTGAGTTTTGGCAATTTTTTCCTTGACAGTGTAAAGCGGTTCCTTCCATATCAAAATATTTTTCGAACATAAAATTTGTTGCAACCTTGCGAAGTGCTGTCAGCGTTCCATTCTATCACATTACGATTTAGCGAACGAATGTGGCACGTTACAGAAACCGCTACTTGTGATTTGCTGATTTTGACAATTCTCAAGTAAATGTAAGCAACGCCTTAGAAACTTTAGATGCATTGAAATTTGCTAATACTTTCACAAAAATCGCGTTTTTTTTAATTTTCGCTATTAATTTTTTATAAATCATATATTTTAAAATTTATCGTAATGAAATCACGTTTCATGTTGAAAAATTTATTGTTGAGAAAATTTACTACTTTACAGTTTATTTTATTCTCCCCTTCGGCTTGTGTTACTTTTACTTGAGAAATTTCATCGCCGCCGGGAATGCGGAATCTTTTATTATATCATTCTTGTTACCATATAGTGTTTAGTGTTGGACAATTTTTGCTCTTAAAATTAAGAAAATTATGGCGAGCAAAAATTAAACTAGGTAATCAAAAACGCGAATATGTGGTAGATTTCGGACCTTGTGTGGTAGATGTGGTAGATGCTCAAAAAAGTGGCAGATCTACCACAATGTGGTAGAAGTCCGATCACTAGTACGCAGCTTGCAAATTTCACCAAGGTGGCACCACGCTCGGTTGTTGATTGTTTTTCTTCGTAATTTTAGCACACGCTTGCCACATTTTGTGTAGGAAATTGACAAAAAATGCCCAAAGCAAAAAGTGGTGTATTTTTCTTCGATTGGAGTTTGCTACGATTCAATCACAAAATAGTGCGACTCTATATAAGAACTACAGTTTATACTTCAAAGAACCTTCCACACCCACAATGTCTATTATGCTGTCATTCCTACGTATTTTTAATATAAGTAAACTGTATTTTGCATGCCGTGTGAATTTAAAAAAATATAAAATGGGCTTCTTGCTGACCAACGTTCACTAATTTTATAATAAGTTCCATGTTTTTTTTTTTAAGGGTACAAATTGCATACTTTATTTTAGAAACATTGTTTTCTATCTAAAGAAATCGATAGAGAAATATAAATGCTGGTTTATGGCCAGATATCCTTAATGAATAATATTTATAAGTTATACTCTATTTTTAGGACTAAATACCTATTTATATGAAAATAATAACATCTAAGCACCGTAACCATGTTGCCGGCTGGCATTTCAAAGATTTGATTCTAACAAAACGGTGCCCAGTTATTAAACAAATGAATTTTACCAATTTAAATTTTTTTTTAAATTTTACATGTACTAAATTTTTCGTATGCAAAAGTATCTATAAACTAATAGTTTTAGTTACTAAAACTTCCAAGATTCATTATTCCACTATACGTATAGGCAAAATGGACCAAAAGACCCATGCACAAAAAATACCACTTTTAGTACATTTATAAAAAATGTGGCAACCATAACTGAGCGCGACGCACTAATACCACGTCAAATTGAGACTGTGTTGGTGTGCCCAGCATAGATGTAATATATTTTTGGTATATTGGACAAAAAGTGTTCTTCTGTCGTGTCTCTGCACCAGCTTATTATTATTACCTTCCTTTTATTAGCTCGGGATGTAACTATGTAATATTGATGCGCCCAAAAGATGCAGCGATTTCTATTCTCAAGTTACATACCTGATGACAGTACGAATGGCAATTATAATAGGGAGGTTTTAGTTTTTTAAACTATAATTTTATTGTTACCCGATCACTGCTCGAACGAAATATGATTGAAGTTGAGCATTTGAAAGCAAGTTTGCATGTCTGGCTGTAGCTGAACGTATAGATATGCTCGCTGTTAGTTGTTAGCTCACAGCATGTTCGGGTTCGAATGCCTTCAGAGGTAACATGGAATTTTTAATTTTTGTTTTTGGTTTCTATTAATTTCGAAAAAGCATCTGAGAAGTGAAGAACAAAAGCGTGTACAAACGAAAAATATAACAACAATGACCAGGTTAATATGTTGGAGTAGTTTTGTGCTACTCTGATGTAATACAGAGATGTATATATGGTCCTGCCCTAGGACATCGCAATGTTAATTGCACCTTATTTTTTATATGAATTGTAGTTTATTTTGGGTACTCGTTGGTCCTTAGGGAGTACTCTTTACACGCATGTATGGAGTAGTCGCGATTTTTGCAGGGTGAGAAGCATAACTTCGTGCATACACATCGAAAGTGTCGGTGTGAAAACACGAAGACGAAACTGCACAATGTGCAATGATATTTCGCGAAATCTTTCGAAATCCAGTAGGACTTCCCATATATTTTCATGATTTCGATTTCTTAGATTTCAATCAGATTTCACGAAATCCTATCGAAATCCTCACTTTTGTAAAGCGAACAAACCTTTAGACCCAAACCTAAAAACATATTAGCAAATGTCAACGAAATCCAAAGAAAGTGCGGTGGAAACACTTTAATAGGATTTTAAGATTTCGAGGTTGAAATTTCAGATTTCAGTGCAGTGGGAATGTAATATAAGGGTAGGTAGGTAGAAATCAAATCCATCGATGAACTCATAAAATATATATTAGAAATTATTTATAATGTTTACCATTAAAATGAACGCTATATAAATAAAAAAGTAGTCTTGTGTGTAATCGCAGTACCAAGTGAAATGTACCTTATTCATTCATTTTCTATGTTTTCGTTTTGTTATTGGGGAGTTTTGTAGTTTGGGAAATCCCCGGTTCAGAGTTGCCATTGACATTGTCTAAAATTAACTCAAATGTATTCAGCCTTATTATGAGTTTTAGTTTCTCCGAACCGGTTCACTTTTCATTTCTGTGTATTCACTACGGACGGATGAAAACAATTCAGACGATAAGGGGCATTATGTTGCAAATAAAACTTTTGAAGAGTACAAAAACTATTAAATGTGTGATTGATGTTTTTTATATATGTTTTAAACGAGTTTAAAACAATATGTTTTAAAACGTGTTTTAAATATAGGTGATTAGTTTTTTTTTTTAATTGCCAATCCTGGTTCACATACATAATAATATCCCTGAAAAACTCGAATTACCGAAATTACAATACACGTACAAAATTCTTCGATTGCCACTAACACATAAATAGAGAACCAATGTGTCAAGGTACACTCTTAAAAGTCTGTTTGAAAATGCGACTAAAAACCGCGTATATTTTTGTTTATTTTTACCATTTTTTCGTAAATTTACACGATAAATATGTATTTTTCACGTTTACACATTTTCCTGTGTAAAAATCCTTTTTTAGCGACTTTATACAATTCTACGGGTGAAATTAAACAACAGATGTGTATTTTGTAGCTTGTACACACTACCGTAGTAAAATACACCACAGCAGCTAAATTACACTCTAAAAAGTCTGTTTAAAAGTGCGACTATAAATCGAGTACGGGTGAAATTAAACAACTGATGTGTATTTTTTAGCTTTCGTAGTAAATTTACGCACACCACAGCAGCTGAATTAGATATAACGGTTCTTTGCTCAACAGAACTATCGAAATGAGGTTAGCGAAGGTATGCTTTCAATTTCAAAGTTAATGATATAATCGATAAAGCACTTGTACGTTCCCAGTTAAAATGGTTTATATATTTTATATTATGGTTATCAATTTTTTATATGAACTTAAATATGGCGCAATGACTGCCCACACATGGGTAACATTGACTGTAACATTGCATGTTTGAAACTTGTGTTTGTAACAATGTTCCTCGTGTATTCGCCGCTGTAGGCTGAGGTATCGATAAAAAAATCTTTCGATATACTGCACATATTTGCGATGTAAAAAATTGCCACTCCTAACAACGCGGTGAAGATTTTATTGCGAAATTGTGTGTTGCTCTGTGGCGTCGGGAAAACAAAAGTATAAATATGCGTAAAATAATCAATTTCTGTGCTATATTATTGTAAAAAACAGTAGTATGTTACTGTGTACGATTTGTAACCTTAGTTTAAGTGATATTAAATCTTATAACAGGCACCTGTATTTGCACAAAAATGATAAATGTGTTGAATTTAAGCGTTTGAAACCTGGATGCATAAAAACATTTCAGAATTATTATTCATTCGATGTGCACTTGTACCGACATCACAAAAGTGCTGTAAAAGACTGTGAAAATAACGCAAATGTAGACTACAAATGTTCGGCTTGCATTTTCAAAACAAAAAGTGTTAAAGATATGACTTCTCACATACAGATACATTTGTTTAACTGTTTGACTGTTCTAAATTTTTCGTTAACTCTGGTTGTTTTAAGATGCGCGTTTTCAGAAAGCATAAAAGGGTAAAAGGAGCAAAGCCATCAGATCAGGAGGCACTTGATACTCCTTCCAATGAAGAAACTACGCATTTGGAGAAACGCTTAATGGATAACCCTCAAAGCTCTAGCTCCAAATCCTTTCAAAACTTCTTCGCAACATTGAAATGTAAATTTGGGGTCAGCGATATTGCCTTAGATTCTTTTGTAAGTGAGTTAAAAGATATTTTAGAATCCCTTGATAAAGAAAAGAGAAAATACGTTTTTGATTTATGTGATACTCTTAATTTGTCAGAATACAAAGAAATGTTTACAAGTGCGGTATCAAACAAAAGTTTAATTTCCAAAATTGTTAAATCTGAGTCGGCATATAAAAGAAATAATTTCTTAAGAAACAAAAATAATTACGTTTCTCCAAAAGAAATTCATCTTGGTTTTGATCAATATCACAAACAATGTATTTTTCATTATATTCCAATTCTTAAAGCACTTGAAGTTCTATTGCGTGACAAAATAGTTTTTACAATTTTTAGTAGCAAAAAAGTGTCAAATGTGAATTGTTATTCCGATTATAATGATGGTTTAACCCTTAAATGCCCAAGGCATCTTTAAAGATACAACCATAAAAAAGGCCCTAATTTAAATATTATCTGTCCAAAGTTACTAAAAATATTAGAACTGGAATGAGAAATCTCTATCGTATCTTATATAGGCCAAAATTTCAAAATAGACTTACATTTCCAACGCAAATTTTAATAGAAATTACAAAAAACCAGTAACCAGTTAGCGACAATTTTCGGATCGCTATCGCACTTTTTGACGCATGATGTAAATGTGAATGAAATCTGTATCAGCTGTCAAGAGGAAGTTGAAGTGGAATCATCTCCACACTTTCTTTTAGACTGTCCAACCTTCGCGAGGCTTAGATGGAAACATTTTGGCTCGCACTTGTGAACAAATACTGAGCTCTGAGGGATCGAAATTAGCCGCATTCGAAATTTCGTAATCGGCTCGCGGCGTTAACTTAACCCAACCTAACCTGTGCTTCTTTGAGCTATGAAATAGTTGGTCACATTACATATAATGGTTGTATCTTTAAGATACAATGGGGATTGTAGCAAAGTTTGGAATTAACGTGCGCTATGTTTTGAAAGCGCGATATTTTGCCGTTTAATTTTGATTTGTTGAGCCATTTGAAGACACAGACTCAACGCGTAAGCAACATACTGCAATTTTTGAGCAATAACGATATTTTTTTGTGTACTTACAAGTAAAAGGGGATACACTATGAGTGATCATATTACAGTTGATGGGATAAAGATGTCTCATAACGAAGTTTGCGCTTTATTCTGCGACTCTAATGAGATTGGTTATGACAGCACAGATGATTTTGAGGGCAATCTTGAAGACTGGATGCAGACCCCGAAGTTGGGTTCTATAGATTATAATTTGCAAGTAATTGATGATGATTGTATAGATCAAATCGATATTAGTGTAAGCTTACATGATTCTTTTGTGAATATGATCAATGACGACAATAATCAAGATGATTTAGTAGGGGCTACAACACTTTCGGAATCTCTTGTATCAACAGATATACGGACTGCTTCAAATTATTTTCCTTCCGCATTTAAAAATGTAACCATTGATCCCAAATCTTCCGCATTTGAAAGAGTTATTTGGAAGGAGGGAAACCTTCAGTTTAGAGATATAGAAATTCAGTTTAGGGGGGATAAAAGTATACCTGATTTATTAAGAGGATTAGAAACTCCGTTTCAGATCTAGTCATATTTATTCCCAGAATCTTTGGAGCTACAAATAGTAGAACAAACAAAAATTTATTCTCAGTTGAATGAGAACTTTCACTTCGATATATATGACTTGCGTAAATTTATTGGTATTTTATTTTATATGTCTTACTTAAATCTCCCAAGTACCAGAGATTATTGGTCTGGAAATGCCGATCGTTCCGTATCAGTTGTACAAAAAATGATGAGCAGAAACCGTTTTGAAAAAACCCGGCAGTATCTACATTTTAACAACAAAACCCAAGCTCCTCCTTTTGAAGATCCAAACCGTGATAGGCTTTATATTATAAGGCCAGTTATAGACACCCTAAATAAGAACTTTGGAAGTATACCGAAATTGGACCGACTTTGCGTGGATGAACAAATGTGTTCAACAAATATAAAACATTATATGAAACAGTATTTACCAAACAAGCATAAAAAAGGGGGGCTAAAGTTATTTGTTTTGTGTGACGCAACATGATTTGCTTATAGATTGGAAATTTATTCTGGGGCACCAACTGTACAAGTTGAAGGAGAACCTGACCTGAAGCCATCTGCAAACATAGTTGTTAGGCTTTTACGCGAAGTTCCTCGTTATCAAAATCATATCGTACACGACCTTGCCTTTGTTAGTATATTTGCGAACTCAAGGAATATTTCTATTGGTACTATTCGACGCAATCTTATAAAAAACTGCAAACTTCCGATGAAAAAACAATGTCAAAATTCGAGCGTGGTATCAGCCTAGAGTTTGTTACCTCAATTTACGGTGTTGACGTGACATCCTTGTCGTGGAAGGATAACAAAGTTGTCAATCTTGTATAAACATACGTTGGTATGAAGCCAATATTGACGCATGGTCAAAAGGAAAGTGCGTCATCTTCATCTATAAAACGATTCGCTAAAAATGATTTCTTGTCCACAAATAATAAAAGATTACAATCGCCATATGGGTGACGTAGATTTACTTGACAGCTGCTAGGGCCGCCACAAAATCGTGATGAAAAGTCGCAAATGGACGAATAGAATATTTTATCACTTGTTGGATTTAACATGTGCTAATTCCTGGATCCTATATAAGAGAATCAATAAAGATCGGCCTGAATATAAAGATACACGGCTCATTGATTTTAAGTTACAATTAGCTGATTCCTTATTTAATGTCAAGTCTGTTGAACCAGCTAAGCGTGGGCGTCCAAGTCTTGAACCACTTTTGGAGGAAAACGGAGAAAGCCTAATTCATCCAATGCTCCATCTAAGGATATTCGATTGGGCATGAAAGATCACTGGACTACTATGGGAACTAAAGGTAGATGTAAGTATCCAAACTGCTCAGGTCAAACAAGAATGTTTTGTACAAAATGTAAAATAAATTTATGTATCACTTCAGAAAAAAATTGCTTTTATAATTATCACAATTTCTAAATATTTAATTATACTTTTATTCTATGTTTATTTTTATATGTATTATATATTTACAAAAACAAATGTAAATCAAATGAATTTTCTTAAGATGTTTATTTTTATGAAGTCACTTTCTGTAATATGTATTAAAATATTTTCTATGCTTTGCCCACAACATACATACTATGTATATTTTTATAGTTATGAATAAAATCAAATAATATTTCACCAAATACCATGTCTTTTTTTATTATTTTCTTAAATGTATTCTAAAATCTTACATTTTTGGTAGTGAAGCAAAAACTTCGGAGAATGCCCAGTGTATCTTCTAAGATACAACCACTTTTTTGAAAATAACTTCTAAAAAATACTTCTTCGCTTCGTTAAAGGGATATTTGGCATCAGCTCGGAGTGCTTTACGTTTGGAGACCGATTCAAAAAGTATTCCGATTTCTCATGCTAGTCAGCAAGGATGTTGTATTAATAGATATTATGTTGCCTTAATTATCTTTTTCTAGCAAAGAAGAGGGATATTTTGCTATTGCGTCCTGCTCTACCGATCGCAAAATGCCCAGTGGTATATAAAAACAATATGTGCGCAACTCGTCAACATTACAGTTTGCTAATGCATTTAAGCGCTTTCTCAACTTTTGTTGCGTATTGAGGAGGTTGATGATGTCACCTGGGACCTTATGCCATGGAATTTTGAAATTCTGGAAAAGTCGTTTAGCTGGTTGATTAGTCTCTGAACTAGAAGAAAATGCATCGCTAGTAATTGTTGACTCATTGGTTGAGTCTAAAGGAATCGTCATTAAATAAACATCTTTATTTTGTGTTGGTGACAGTATGTGGCGGCATGCTGTTTTCCTGCACTGAAGTAAATAATATATGTAATCAGNGATTAGTCTCTGAACTAGAAGAAAATGCATCGCTAGTAATTGTTGACTCATTGGTTGAGTCTAAAGGAATCGTCATTAAATAAACATCTTTATTTTGTGTTGGTGACAGTATGTGGCGGCATGCTGTTTTCCTGCACTGAAGTAAATAATATATGTAATCAGAAGTATTTTTCCATAATATACCATATCAATGGCTGAGTGGAAGATCAACGTATCTCGGCAGCCTGTTCGAAAACGTCATATCTCAGAAACTTTTTCAACAACGCCCTATTTCAGAACTTGGTTGAAGAACACCCTATTTTAGAATTTTATTGCCCGATTGCTGCCGATTCAAAAATGCCTTATCTCATCACATTTTTAATGTATTTTCGTTTGAGATAGGGCATTTTTTAACCGAATTCCGAGATAGGGCGTTCTTCAATCAAATTCTGAAGCAGGGCGTTCTTTAATAGTTTTTTGAGATAGGGGAGATAGGGTTTCCTGAGGCGGTCCTAATTGTAATACGGGGACATACCCTGTTAAAATATATCTTTAATGAACTCACTTGAATTAGTTTGCTCAAGATGCCTCTTTGAAATGCCGCTGCTGAAGTACTGCTTTCTGCTCTCTCGCACCATTCTTCCTTATCTATGATCATCAAAGTTTCATTTTGTTTTAAATAATGCTACAAGGACTGCGTCACCACAAACTTCGGTTCCGTCGGACTCTAAGACTATTTTGGACCCTTTAATACCAAAATAAAGTGCTGTAAATATTTGGTTATTAGTATGTCACATAACGTATATACAGATTTTTAAATATACCTGCTTGTATTAATGTATCCGTAGATGCTAAAGTCATAAGCGTTTTTTTGGTCTATCAGCGCTCCATACCTTGCACATGTACTCAGCCATTGCAATTATGAATGTACTTTATTATTTACGAATATATATGTATATATAGCTCTAACTATAATATACATGTAATATCGAGCCCTAACCGCCAAAATAACGTAAGCGACATTTTTTTCAAAATTTTCTTTTTGATGCAGAAATATTCCTAGAGCGTCTAGATGCATTTCTGCATCAAAAAGAAAAATTTGAAAAAAATGTCGCTTACGTTATTTTGGCGGTTAGGGCTCGATATGTGCTTATTTATGTATGTAAGTAAATGTTTTAAGAAAAAAGTGATATCTACATTAATTCTAATCTTTCTTTTCGACAAATGTTGAGAATAGAGAAAGATAATATTTATTTTTTACATACAAAACTTGAACTGGATTTTTAATTAGGATATCAACTAAGTTTATTAAACTATACGACCTTTCAAATTGATAACTTTCAAATAAAACTATTCTGTAGTTGTTCCATATCTTTGTAATAGCACCGTAAAAGATCGCATTTTCGCAGTTAGCGTCCAAAAATATTGAGTTAATTTTAAGGACTGTATTATTGCCCAGGTCGTCAGAATCAATGACAATGAAATGGTTTTCTTTGTATTCTGTGCAATGATATTTAATTTGTTTTGTAACGAGTGTAAAACTTGGGGATAAATTAAAATTGAAACATGTTTTCAGAAATAACTTCGTAACTATTGCGAACAATTTTTAATTGAAATCTTGTTTCAAAAAGGTTGGCTTGCATTTGCTGATGTTTTTAAGAAAGAGTTAAAGATACATTTTTAAAATTTTTCATCGTTTTAGATACTTTTTTAAAATATTGATGTTTTTGTTCAAATCGCATGGTCCATAAATGTTTAATTCTCTTATCAGATGTGGATAGTGACATATATAATGATGTTTTGGCCGCAACTTTGAAAGTGGAAAACATTCTCTTCTATATTCCATATATAGTGTGATACAATGTGAAAGTAAAGAGATTTGATTTTCATCTAACTCAGAGCTTTTTATCAACCTACACATTTCAATCAATACAGTGAGAAACTTCCACACCGGATCTTTATTTATCGATGACTTGCTCAAAAATATGAAGGGAAATATCATTAAGAAATGTAGGATTTCATCGGCCTTTCCGGGAATTTTTTTTTATATTGAGGTTAACATGTGGGAAAGACAGTTTTAATTTAAATTTTTTTCTCAATGATGAAAGGCTCGTATGTATTTATGTAATCAATTGAAATAACATCTTGTGTACACATATATTTACACACCTTCATCAAATCGTAGGGTATAATACCTTCAAATAAATCGTGTGATATGCAGGGAGGAAGTCCCTCACAAACATGAAAGTAGCCTAATTGATTTAAACATGAGTCTTTTTTTATTCCCATATCAAAATCAGGAGGATTCGAAAGGTTATTAAGGCATGCTTCATAGTTTTGGCGGGTACGCTTTTCACCGATATTTACATTAAAAGATATTAAATTTTCTCTCTTGAACAAACAATATCGACACATAAACTTGCTTGAGCTGAAGTTTTCAGTGTAGCCGCCTATTTGGTGGCTGCCTAAATTGTCACCAAGCATTGAAAATAAAGTTCCACGATAGTTCTGGTTAGAACCGTCTAAAAGAAAGTCAATTCCGTTTTCTTCTAGTTTTCGTAAATCGCATATTAAAGGAGCCATAATTTTTTCAAATCCGAATAACTTTATGTAAGTATCTTTACAAAGCAAAACTAATTGGATATTATGAATATTTGATCTAAATTCTTTTGGAATATTTCCAATCATCATATAAACGCCTAGCAACTTGTGCTTCTTTTTAGTCGAAGCTAAAGGATTGCAGTTTTCGAAGGCAACCTGAAATAAAAGCAATTCAATTCTGTTTAAATTTTCATTGAAAAACGGTTTCTGCTTGTAAATTAAACCATCATTATAATCGGAATAACATTTCACATTTGACACTTTTTTGCTACTAAAAAGTTTAAAAACTATTTTGTCACGCAATAGAACTTCAAGTGTTTTAAGAATTGGAATATAATGAAAAATACATTTCTTGTGATATTGATCAAAACCAAGATGAATTTCTTTCGGAGAAACGTAATTATTTTTATTTCTTAAGAAATAATTTCTTTTATA
>NW_016161905.1:2849-9448 GCF_001687245.7 Rhagoletis zephyria | reverse complement strand
ATTCTAAAATATCTTTTAACTCAATTACAAAAGAATCTAAGGCAATATCGCTGACCCCAAATTTACATTTCAATGTTGCGAAAAAGTTTTGAAAGGATTTGGAGCTAGAGCTTTGAGGGTTATCCATTAAGCGTTTCTCCAAATGCGTAGTTTCTTCATTGGAAGGAGTATCAAGTGCCTCCTGATCTGATGGCGCATCTTAAAACAACCAGAGTTAACGAAAAATTTAGAACAGTCAAAGGGGCAAACAATCAAAGTTTTGTTAAACAAATGTATCTGTATGTGAGAAGTCATATCTTTAACACTTTTTGTTTTGAAAATGCAAGCCGAACATTTGTAGTCTACATATGCGTTATTTTCACAATCTTTTACAGCACCTTTGTGATGTCGGTACAAGTGCACATTGAATGAATAATAATTCTGAAATGTTTTTATGCATCCTGGTTTCAAACGCTTAAATTCAACACATTTATCATTTGTGTGCAAATACAGGTGCCTATTATAAGATTTAATATCACTTATACTAAGGTTACAAATCGCACACAGTAACATACTAACGTTTTTTACAATAATATAGCACAGAAATTGATTATTTTACGCTTATTTACACTTTTATTTTCTCGACGCCACAGAGTAACACACAATTTCGCAATAAAATCTGCACCGCGTTGTTAGGAGTGGCAATTTTTTACATCGCGAATATGTGCAGTATATCGAAAGATTTTTTATCGATACCTCAGCCTAAATCGGCGAATACACGAGGAACATTGTTACAAACATAAGTTTCAAACATGCAACATGCAAACAGTCAATGTTACCCATGTGTGGGCAGTCATTGCGCCATATTTAAGTTCATATACAAAATTGATAACCATAATATAAAGTATATAAACCATTTTAACTTGGAACGTACAAGTGTTTTATCGATTATATCATTAACTTTGAAATTGAAAGCATACCTTCGCTAACCTCATTTCGATAGTTTGGTTGAGCAAAGAACCGTTATATCTAATTCAGCTGCTGTGGTGTGCGTAAATTTACTACGAAAGCTAAAAAATACACATCACTTGTTTAATTTCAAATTGTGTAAAGTCGCTAACAAAAAGGATTTTTATACACGAAAATGTGTAAATTAGAAAAATTCATATTTATCGTGTAAATCTACGAAAAAATTGCAAAAATAAACAAAAATATACTCGATTTATAGTCGCACCTTTAAACAGACTTTTTAGTGTGTAATTTATCTGCTGTTGTGTGCGTAAATTTTACTACGGTAGTGTGTACAAGCTACAAAATACACATCTGTTGTTTAATATCACCCGTAGAATTGTATAAAGTTTCTAAAAAAATTGATTTTTACACACGAAAATGTGTAAACGTGATAAATACATATTTACCGTGTAAACTTACGGAAAAATAGTAAAAAAAAAAAAAAAATATACCCGATTTTTAGTCGCTTTTTCAAACAGTCTTTTTAGAGTGCATCATTTTATAATATTATTGAGATTAATAAAGTTCAAGAAAAACTTATTCTATAGCATGTGTTTAAGTTCGGTTAATCTTAATATAATTATAAAAATCCCGTGTCACTGTGCTCGTTTACGCTAATCTCCCGAACCGCTTAACCGGTGTGTATTGTTGGTTCCAACTTAAAAGAATTCGAGAAAAAATATTTTTTCTTTCATCGAAATTTTTTCTATGCGGATAACATATGAAGCTGTGTCAAATTTCAGAACTTCAGCATAAGCGGTTCCGGACATAAGCAATATGAGAAGTTCAGTTTATATGGGAGGTGCCATGCCCCCTTTTCCTATACCTGCCAATTTCCATAAGTTCGGTATTGATAACATATGTATGTATCTGTGTCAAATTTCAGAACTTCAGCATAAGCGGTTCCGGACATAAGCAATATGAGATGTTCAGTATGTATGGGAGGTGCCACGCCCCTTTTCCAATAGCTTCCAGTTTTCGCCATAAGTAAGGTATTTACAATTTATGCATTAATGCCAAGTTTCAGTTCCCCAGCGTAGTTGGTTCAAGAGATACATTAGTGCCCTCAAAAAAGGGGTTTCCATATTATATTGTGACGTATGTATGTGTGTAACTGTAACCCAGCGCACCCTATCGTGTAACTTTTTAGTCGAACGTTTAGAACGTTTGTTATCGAATTGAAAAGGAATAATTGGATAACAAACGTTCTAAATATGAGCCAAATCTGCAACTAAATGCAGTTTTTAGGAATATCCCGGCCCCAGCGCCACCTTCTTCTTCTTCTTTATTGGCGCTGTAACCGCCTAAGCGATTTTTGTCGAGTCCAAAACAGCACGCCTGTCATTTCTCTTCTGTGCTAACTGACGCCAATTGGAAATGCCAAGTGAAGCCAAGTCCTTCTCCACCTGGTCTTTGCAACGCAGAGGAGGCCTTCCTCTTACTNAGCGCCACCTAGTACTTAAATTTTTAGTCGGAATATTTCCCCTCAAGATGCTGAGATATGTTCCAAATATGAACGAAATCGGTTAAGCCGTTTGGTAGTTTCGTGACATAAAATATATGGAAAACTCGATGAAATTGTGAAATCGTGACGTCTCAGCTTTCTTAATTTTTTGGCAACAACTACAAAAAGTTTTGAATTTTTTTTTATCGAAAAATCCCGTGTTACTGTGTACGTTTACGCTAATCTCCGAAACCGCTAAACCGATTTCAATGAAATTTTGTGGGAGTGTATACTCTTGGAGAAAAATTGGAGCTATTGTAAAAGGGGGCGTGGCACCTCCCATACAAACCAAGTTTCTCATACTGCATATCTCTGGAAATGTCCATGGTAGAGTATTCAAACTTAGTATGGAGATATATGAAATCAATCGCATACTCATGAAGAAAAATGGGAGCTATTGGACCTCCCATACAAACCGAATTTTTATACTGCATATCTCTGAAAGTATTCATGGTACAGTACTGGAACTTCGTATGGAGATATGTATGTTTATGAAATCAAGCCCGTACCATGGGGTTATTTGAATGTATATATAATTCTTCTGTAGGGTGTTTGTGGTTGAAATTCTCCTAAATTGTTGTACGGATTTTAACGAAATATTTTGTGTGTGTTTGAGTGGTTCTCTGGATGGTTAAGTTTCACAATTTAATCTGTCAGTTGGCGCTGTAGTTGTGTTATTACTAAAAATCTTAATTTTGATCAGATTTGGCTAATATTTTAAATATGTGTTGGTAATGGCAAAAGCAATACTATTGCAAAAACGTACTGCCAAGTGGCGCTGGAGTCGAGTTATTACTAAAAATAGCCAAATGAGAAAAGGTGTCGTGAAGGTCAGATTAAATCGACCTGTTGCACCATTGAGTACATCGAACTCTCCTGTGTTACGATTGGCCCAATGGATATGATTTTCCCATATTATTATGCGTCCAAGCTTTTAAGGTATTTCGACTAAAATATGTAAATATATGTATATTGCATTTCTGTAGAACAATGATTCGCACCCATTTTGAAATTGCCACCAACTACACGGTAAAGCTTCTAGGACAGATTCACTATAGAACAAGAAGCAATGTGCCATAAACGAAAAGGGTCTACAAAAAAATGGGTGAAGGTGTCATCTGAGGTAACACGAAATGATGTGCAACGTCTAATGACGGGAGTTAATTCCACACTCCAAGCTTTCGCGTATTCCGCGACCATATGAAGAAATATCTCAATACCTGCAAAATCGGGGTTTCCACATAACTTCCACGTACATAACTTCTATCGAACAGTGGCATAAGTTCCACGGAAGTTATGTCGTGAAATTACTACCATCGATCGATTGTTGGTCCATGGCAGAAAAGTCTGACATTACTTCCACAGATCTGATTCATGGAAATGATGTCATTATTTTTGAAGCTGTTGGTTAAAACCGGTGAGTGGAACTCTTATGACTTATCAGGTTCTTTTTTAATTTTGTACTTTAGTTTTGGAAAATGTTTAATGAACTGTTGTTTTTCAGATTTATAAGTGGGGCACTTTGGCTTTAGAGAGCTAATGCTGCACCGGGAAAACATTTCCCTATTAACGAGAACTAGTAGTAATCCCCGAAAATCGGGGTGCTCCGTGGTTTAAAAAATCTGCAAATTTCTTTATTGTAAAAACCGCATGCATTGCTTTTGGTTGTTAACTTTAACTTGGTATTCGGGAAAGATCGTACTCTACTCAATACGCCATGCGTTAAGTAATCCTCTTGCTAGGGTCTGACTTTGAGACTTATTTATTGTTTTTGCGAACGCTACAATAATTTTGAATTGGCGACGTTTAAATACAAAAGCAAGTGTTGATTCGCTGAGCCGTTAATTTATATGGGATAGTATACTTCGAACCATATGTTTAAGGTCCATTAACTAAACCTTTATATGTACATATTTGTATTTCGGCATCCAAACAATTACATTGTAATTCTTTAACAATTAGGCGGGACCATTAACTAACCCTTCATATGTACATATTTAGGTAGCGGATTAGCATCACAAGTACTCTAACTTTCAGTATCAAGTCAGGAGGTGCAACTCCCCTACTTCTACTTTCTCCTGTGGATATACAGAAACTACAGTAGATATCGGCGCCATATCTACAGTGCTTATTTTGCTTATTTTGTGGACGCGAAATTTATCGATCCTTCAAGTGATTTTGATTAATTACACCAGGCTGAGGTTCAAATACCCAATTGGCTAAATCACGAAAAATAATCTCTTGTGGCCCTAATCTTAATTTTTGAGTCTGGCGAGAGTTCTCGCCTTCTGTAACCCGCAAGAGAAAAGTGAAATAACCAGATTCTCTGAAACGCATATTTATCGGGAGTTTAAAACACCTTACCGTTTCCTCAGTTCGCCCGCCAGGATTATTTTAAGTTTTACAGCATTTTAAAACTATACAAAATTTAAAATAAAGAAATAAAATTGTGCAAGATATGGTGAGATTCAGTTTTACATTTTAAAATGGCTCAATGTAAAATTTAAAAAATCTTTCCGTGCAAATATGTACATCGAATGATTCTTAAATCTGAAATGTTTGTGCAAAGTTTCAGATCCAGAACTTTAATTTGAAAATAAATTGTCTCTGTACGATTATATGTACATATATAGACACATATATAGATTTATAATACAAATAGAACCATATTTGCCTCAGAAAGAAATATCGAAATAAACCATGTAAGATTTATATGGGTATCTGTACAGAGGCAAAAGCTACATTTTTGTTTTGCAGATCTTCCGCTGTATCACATTCGCACGAACATAGCAATGCTTCGCTCGAAATGAAATGGTATGCAAAAAAACATCGATGCATCGGAGACACCGATGTTTCCTATTCGATGTATCTAATAAAAACGATGTTTTAGACCTTCCGATGTACATCGATATATCGATGTATTTTTTTCGATGCATCGACTTTTGTGTGTAATGTACCCTGTACATACTAAAATTATTTTGTATGCTTCCAAACCCTTCGCTCTAGTAACTATTCTAAATGTGGATTCTTCACTGTTTATGCACTATTAGATTATACATTCTATTAACATTATTGCATTAATACATTGCTACTTTATTAGTAGAAACGTTTATTGCCAAAAGAACATCAACATTATGATATTAATTGGTATGATATTGACACTCTAAAACCATTTGGAAATTTGGACAGATTTTAAACAGCAATTTCCAAAATTTTTTCACATACATAGCTTATCATCATAGTGAAATAATATAAAGTGTGCCAGCCAGTTTGATGTGCGCTTATAGAGCAAGAGCCAGCGACGGCCAGACCTCCGTTATTTTATAAAGGCTGAAAGCTTCTCTATGTATGCCCCAAACACAGGTAATAACAAACCCAGGCTATGAAATTTGGATAGTGGTGGCTTTGGCAGGTACCAGGTAGTAAAGGTGTATAAAATACCACCTTAAATTCGTGATAGTATAAAGGTCAGTTTTTATATATTTTACTTGTAATAACATTAGAAACCACGACGTTCATTGCCAGACACTTAGCATGGTTCCTACCCCCTGCCAGACACCCTTAAACCAGGGTTCGTATTTGCACACACATGCTCTGCTCACACACACGCCAGAAACACATTCAACTTGCACTCACTGCTCATACACATGTGTGTGCAAAAGTGGAAAACAAACTCTGCTCACAGAAAAGTGTGTGCTGTTTGTTATTAAGCACATGCACATGTGTGTGAGCCGATTTTTGTACAAATTTCAGCCCATGCACATGCACATAATATATTTTTAAAAGAATTTGTTTATTAAACGTTAAAGACTATTCAATAAAAAGTGAGATGTTGTTTGTTTTTTATATGACAGAAAACATATTAAAAAATTATTTTAGGATTTGAAATAGAAATCGAAGTGTATAAGTTTCTCTACGCAAAGCACACACATGTGCGTGTGCTTTATATTAATAAAAATAAAGTACACACATGTGCCCGTGCTTTTTACCAAACGGCACACACATGTGATGTGAGCAAGTTTTTAATTTTTTATATGCACAGCACACGTGTGTGAGCGTAAAATGTTAGGATGTGCTGCGCATGTGTGTGCAAATACGAACCCTG
>NW_016161905.1:0-2198 GCF_001687245.7 Rhagoletis zephyria | reverse complement strand
TTTTGGTATTTTTCCACAACATTCATGAAGAGAATACCTACATAGAAAACACTTTGTTACCTAAGTTCACATAAATAAAGGGTTTAAAAATTTCAAATTATTTGGGAGGAAAGTACCTGCAGAATTATAGCATTCGTTTTTATTTTACGGTTTCCCAAGTTTACCTAAACAATGGCTTCATAAATCTTGGGATTTTTCCACAACATTCTTGAAATTTTTTTTTGCCAAAGTCTACCTAGTTTTTTAAATTTATTGCAGGGAAAGTACCTGCAGAGAATATCTTCTGTTTGCACACGTTTTAGCATAGATAAAATGTAAGGATTTTTAATCTTTTTAAGTGGAAGGTACCTTCAGAAAACATATTTATATTGTTTGCCTGTGTTAGATAAATATAAGGTCGCATAGCTAATACATTCGCTCATAGCAAGTGTAGACACTGCGCAAACGACAGTGAATTCTTTTTCATCTGAGTTCAGTTCAACATACAGAAATTATTATTTACATTCATAAAAAAATAAAATCATGCCACCAAAGAAAGCATCAGTTGGAAGAAAAACCCCCAAAACAAAAAAGTCTAATGAATACAGAGCGGCGGAAACAGAAGATCAAATGTCCGACTTCAGCAAAATCGAAACAGAGAGACAAGCTCGAGAAATGTGGAAACAGAAAAGCAACGGGAATTTCGCCTTCAGCAAAAACGTGTGAGAACTTCAACCTCTAGAGACGCTGAAACACTAGAACAAAGAGAATTTCGCCTCCAGCAAAATTGTGTGAGAGCTTCAACCTCCAGAGACGCTGAAAGACTGGAACAACGAGAATCTCGCCTACAACAAAATCGTGTGAGAGCTTCAACCCCCAGAGATTCTGAAAATCACGAACAACGCAACGAACGGCTTCGCACTAATCTATCACGATTGACTGATTCAAGAGAAAAAACACATTTAATGTTGGCGGCATACAATTATGACAAAAACAGAGACTACGAAAATCATGCAGATGTCGCCATTGGACCGATGAATAAAGTTTGTTTGCATTGCCATGCTTTGAAGTTTGTAAAGGAATCACCAGGAATGTGTTGTTCAAATGGTAAAATAGTTTTGCCATCGTTAATTGAGACACCTGAACCACTACTTAGTTACCTTTCTGGCACAACTCCTATTTCAAACCACTTTTTGAAAAACATACGCAAGTACAACTCTTGCTTTCAAATGACTTCGTTTGGAGCAACGAAAATTGTATCTGAAGGCGGTTACATGCCAACATTCAAAGTTCAAGGCCAAATATACCATAAAATCGGTTCATTGCTCGCAGTGCCACAACAAGATGCAAAATTTCTGCAAATTTATTTCACTGGAAGTAGACCAATACATGTGTTTTTCTTTGGCGGAGCAACGCGCGCCGGGCAATGCTAGTACGCCATGTACGATATGGCGTATGGGTAACATTATTTCCCGCTCCTACTTCATACAAAAAATTATTGCATACTTTCATTTGACCATTCAAAACTTATCTGTTTATCCATCGATTTTCACCGTTAGTAACTTGATTTTTTGGCAAAAGAACAGTTCTTATAAATTTTATATTCTATATTTCTTATAAAATTTTGCAAAAAATAGGCTTTGTGGCATAGCGAATAGCCATTGGCTTTTGTAAGAAATTGAAATTCAACTTGTAAAGACTGGTTTTCACTATGTCATATTTTGACGCCAAAATTTGGCGACATATTTTGACACAACTTTATTTCCTTTATCCATAGCTTTACCGATGATATTATGGGCCAGATAGCCGATTAAGCCGCGCATGTACCCGACTAAAGACCTGTCCTGATCAAAATCAATCGATCGGCTTTTTAATCCTATTTGACAACGTGTTTTCACTTATTTGACGACAAATGCCTTTGAATTTGACGTAGTGAAAATCAGCCTTAAGGACCGCCGTCTCCGATAAGTAACTAACAAAGTATAATTTTTATCAGNCATTGTTCCTTCTCCTCAAACGCCGCAAACACTCCTGAGTGTCACACTGAAAGATGAAAGCTCACCGTCGGCAGTTTGGCTGCAAAAGTACCTTTCCTATCTGTAAGTCTGATATGCATCATGTCCCATTGTCCCTTACCCTAGAGTTTCTTATCTTTATNCTTCCCCAAGTGACATATCGCTAGCTTAGAGTAAAAAGTTGCTAAGTCCACTTTTTATGAA
>NW_016161903.1:41277-47342 GCF_001687245.7 Rhagoletis zephyria | reverse complement strand
GTTTTAAGCTGAATAACGGTAAATTGAAAATATCTCAAAAACTTATCCAAAGAATAAAAAATGAACTCGAATTTCGGAATCAGCGGGCTATTCTGCATGGGAAATAAATAGGGGCATTCGTAGAACAAAAAAAACACTAATTTGTGATGTTTCTTATCTGAAATACATTTATGCATTTCCGCTGTTCCGAAATAGAGTTGAAGTTTTCTGAAATTCATTTTCTCTTTAAAAAAAAAATACAGTTGGAAAAGGTGCAGAATAACAAAAGTATTTCGAAATATCTTACCATCAGTCTTTCATTTGTCTTACGAAAAACTTTTTAGCCAGAATTGCCCTAAAAAAATAAAATTGTATACAAATTTAAGTATTTTTTCAGTTATTGTAGTGTATTTCTATTCCCATACAATTTAGCATCTATCTTAGTAGCTAAACATTTGATTTAATAAATAAAAATTGTTTAATCATTGATCTCGTTACCTTTCAGCGGATCCCAAATTCAGTTTTCCAATTGCAAATGTGACAGCGTCTGTGGGGCGTGAAGCGTTTCTAACTTGCGTTGTACAAGATTTGGGTTCATACAAGGTAAGTAATTGCCTTACATAAGTAATATAAAAGATGGATTATAGTAAAGTCCTTGACCCGTAGCTATAGTCAAAATAAAGTGGACTCCAAAGTTAAAATCAGCTTCTTTTTTTTTTTGATATATATCTCATTGAAAATTATGTCAAAAAGCTGTTCTATCCAAATCGGTCTAGAATTTTTTCACGTGAAAGAGCAAGAAAAATGAAATGACTCACTCGCAAGCTCGCAATATTTAAAATATTAACTCATAGGATTATTATTTTTATACAGTAATATTTGTTCATCAAAACATATAAATGCAAATCACTGCCAAATAAGAGTAAAATTACAAAGCGTAAAATCATATATTTTTATTTCACCCAACAGTGATAATCATAAAAGTCACAGCTACAACATTAAAAGTGACAGTCTATAAAAATTACTGAAATACGAGGAGGCTTATTAAATAACCCAGAAAGCAATCACAACTGTGAAACCTGCAATTGAGGATTTCTATTAAGAGGTCGCGCAATTAAATATTATAGGGCACTGATATAAGATAACCGCAGCGGCTATAACATGAATACGACTAGGTATTAACTTATTTGGTGGTAGAATCATATCTAAATAGATACACACACTTCAGCACAATGTGATAAGTACGTGATAATTTCGTAAGTGGTTTATTGACAAAGCGTTTACGCCCAAAATTATGCTTTTATTATTATTATATTTTCATACCTTAATTCTGATGTACGTACGGATAGATGCCAAATCCAACATAACTGTCTATATGTCAAGTCGAATCAAAACAATTTGTCGTTTTCATTAGGAATTCCAAGCAACCTTTTCGAGATAAACGGCGATGTATCTACGTACATATATACATAAACACTCACATTAGTATGCACATGTATACTTTAATTTACGCACAATGGTAACACTTTAACAGCACATTAACCATAATCAACTACCACTTACAGCGCGCGCTCAATACTCGTTTCATTATATACACGCATGTATGTACAAATATGTACATATACATTAGGGTGGTCCGAAAAAAAGTAAAGTCAGAGCTGCAATACTCTCTCACCCAAGGATTGTACTATATCGAAAATATATGTACCTTTTTTTATTTCGAAATTGAAAAATATTAAGATGTCGCACAAAGTTTTCCATGTATTTTATATGGGGAAAAACAATTTTTCATAGAAGTGGCATAGAATTCTTGAAGATCACTATTTTTCGATCTGAAAACTCTTTTTCTCTGTTTATATTTTTAACAGTAGCTATTTCGCATAGGTCTCTGAAAAAAACCCCAAAAATGTAATATAAAAAACTGTTAGTCTTAAAAAATGGTAAAATAAACAATTGAGTTACATTATTGAAAGACTTCGGAAGGAAAACATAGTTTTTCAATCAAAAATATGGATTTTCAAGAATCTTATACTATTTGTAGGAAAAAATTTTTCCCACATATAAAATACTTTGAAAACTTTGAGAGACCTCTAAATATTTTTTGATTTCGAAATAAAAAAACAGTGGTATATTTTTTCGATATAGAACAATCCTATGGGGTGGGAGAATTTAAATTCGCACTTTTATTTTTTCTTACGCATTTTGCGACCACCCTACTACATATACGGTCGGGCAACAATAATGAATTGCTTTCGCACAACAACATACATACTTATGTAACTATGTATTTGTGTGATATCATAACTTAAGTGGGCATAAATGTTTCCCAAAATGCTATATGCCAACACTTAGTGTTTAACAAATACGAAACAACTTGCCAACCCATTCAGCTCAGACGCACATACATACCTACAGAAACTTACAAGTTGTATGTAATATTTTCTCGCATACTTTCAACAATGGACTCAAAGAACCCCGTAGGAACTTTTGTAAGCAAGCAATGGAATTCGGTAGAAAGAACAGAATCTATTTTTGCAATCGAAAATCAATGTATCACTTTTACCAATTTTGATACTTCAGACGATGAATTCAACGATGAGCATCAAAATGTAGCAAAAGTTTTATCTAATAGCGGCCGTCCTACGGCAGCTAATAGCCATGAAAATTAGCTACGTTCTTCCCATTGGGTGGCGTTGTAACATCCTAAGCCGTTTTTGGCCGAGTCCAATAGAATATGCCTATCGTTCCCTTCTATAGCAACTAATGCAAGTTGGAAATGGAAATTCAAACCAAATCCCTCTCCGCCTCTTCGTACGACAAGACAAATACAGAGAAATCGCTTTATCTTAATTCAATTTAATATGTCGTGGTAAAACCAGGGCATGAATCACGTAACTTTGAAACGATAGTCGTTCAAATGATACTGACAAAACGACCTCGTAAAAACACTGATTTATGCATTTGTGTTGCTCTTACGTGTTACTATTACTGTTACGAGAAGAAAAACTGGAATCGAGTTGACGATATCGCGCAAACGATCAAACAATTTTTGGTTTTCATGAAGCAATACAATCTCGACACGATATCATTCAGACGATTGTCGTCATACGTGACTCATGCCCAGCTCATCATTCTATCGGCAGCGGTATTCTCGTCGACTACGTGCAAAGGTGGGTAAATTTCACGCAGAATCTTTCTCTAGAAGAGTTCAAGGGCTAAACGGCCCATCGGAACGGGAGAGGACCTTATTTCTCAATTGTCTACTGAATTGAAAGCAGCACTTGCTGGTAAGAATGATACTCCTTTGGGAGTCAAGGTTGGCATTATTATTGGTGCTAATGCTGGTTATTAAAAAGTTCTTCGTTAATACTTGGTGTCTTTCTTATAAAAAATTTTACCTGAGCGATTCAGCTCTGCGGATCTTCTTATCTTCTCCAACATCATACCAGGGTTGTTGCGAATATTATTCCGAAATAAAAGTGCTTTCCGGATAATAAAAAAAAACGCCTGTCCAAATTTTCTATCATATGAAAGAAAAACTAAAGAAATTAATGTACCCGACACAAGGTTTGTTCTATGGTACTTAATTAACATTTTTTATTAAAATATTTTTCAATATATGGCTTTCCTCGTTTAGATGTTTCACTTTTACAGCTATTTAAGTCCTCTTCTATTTGATACCAAACTTGTTTATGGTGGATTAGCGGTTTGTTTATTACCCGGAAAGGACTTTTGTTCGGAATAATATTCGCAACAACCCTGCATCATACCAAAGAAATCATACAAAAGGTAGTCGCTATGTCGAAAACCTCGTTTGGTATGAAAAGACTCGAAGAAGTTGCTTCTAATTCTAACGGGGCTTGATACAAAATTCAGACATCGCGTGATCAAGACAACTGCTGTTCATGCTGTCGAATGCGGCCTTGAAATTTACAAATAGGCGGTGATGGTCGATCCTATTCTCGCTGTTTTTGCATAATATTGACGTATGGTGAGTACCTGCTCCATTGAGGATTTTCGAATTATAAAGGCAGTTGGCATATATGGTGGATTCACCTTTCTTTTTAAATTCCAGTCATCTGGCATGCCTTCATCTGGCCATATTCTGCATAATAGTTGAGACATGCACCTAATAAGCTCCTCGTCACCGTTATTTAATAACACAGCTGATAGGCCGTGAGTTCTAGCGACTTAAGTGTTTTCCAGCAATGTGACATCGGTCACAGGAGTTCGCCCTGGTCTTAAAACCCTTTCTTAAAATTTTCTGTCGTTTTTCCCGTTCGCTGGTCTTTCGATCTCTCCGTGTATACTCCGAAAGATACGTCCCGTTTCTGTATGCAGTTCCCTATATTAATATCCGCAACAGGGCGCAGAAAAACAAAATATTGAGGAATCCTGCATGATTCGGAAAGTGGCAGTAAATTCCTTATTCGGGGTGAGCGAAATCGCTCTCTTCCCCCTCTAAAATGACACCGCATCCTTCGCTGCTTTACAACGCTGCTATATTAAACGTCGCAGGCCGGTCATATTTCTTGGTTTGCCAGTACAGCGCATTACTTGCATAGTAGTTATGTCAGCGGAGGTATCCTCCTGAAGAAGGGTTGAGACATTCCAAGTACATGTCCCCAAAAAGCAGTCCTTTAAATAGTCGTCGTGATTATCATCGAAAGAATGGGTATCATCCTAAGCTGATTGAAATTTTTCATTGGTAACTTTTTCACGCAGCGGGCCCCAGCTAATGTTTCAAACAAGTCATATTTTTTTTCATTACAACCTCTTATTTGGCAGCGTTCCCCGATTTCGATAAATCATCTTTAGCAGTAAAATGAATGTAATTCGCCTTAACCGACCCGCTCTATCTAATGCAGTCGTTTCTTTATACGGATTAAAACGATCATCATGTACTTATCTTATTTTGATGCCATCTGCCTATTCAGATATTTTCGTTCGATCAGTACGAAATGTATAGTAGCTAACCGTACAATTTACAGAAGAACTCTCTACAAGGTAGCCACCTGTTTATGCTTTATGGCTAGCTTGTACGGCTGGAGAGCTTTTTTCCCATTGTCCTCGAGTTGGTATTTGTCTTACACCCTCCTGGTCTGTGTCTGAATCGTCTACGTCATGACCTGGATAACGGCTTTTACCAAACATCTTCCCTCTCTCCTGGACCATCGACGCATAAACCACGGCAGCAAGGCAATTCTCTGCATTTGGTGTAACTAGAACCGGATACTGTATAATGAGCTTCTGGAAAGTAATCAGACAATCGACGGGGCTTTCTTCAGATAACAGCTGATGTGATTGAAGCGAGCATTGTCATTGATATTCCACCATGTACAAATGTCAGGCGCATGTGGCACAAATCGTGAAAACACTTCTCGATAGTACCGGATGGGAAGTCCTAACTCGCCCGCTTTATAGCCCAGACCTTGCACCATCAGACTCACATTTGTTTCGGTCGATGCAGAACGTTCTTACTGGAGTANACCGTTCAATTTACCGAAGAACTCTCTACAAGGTAGCCACCTGTTTATGCTTTATGGCTAGCTTGTACGGCTGGAGAGCTTTTTTCCCATTGTCCTTGAGTTGGTATTTGTCTTACACCCTCCTGGTCTGTGTCTGAATCGTCTACGTCATGACCTGGATAACGGCTTTTACCAAACATCTTCCCTCTCTCCTGGACCATCGACGCATAAACCACGGCAGCAAGGCAATTCTCTGCATTTGGTGTAACTAGAACCGGATACTGTATAATGAGCTTCTGGAAAGTAATCAGACAATCGACGGGGCTTTCTTCAGATAACAGCTGATGTGATTGAAGCGAGCATTGTCATTGATATTCCACCATGTACAAATGTCAGGCGCATGTGGCACAAATCGTGAAAACACTTCTCGATAGTACCGGATGGGAAGTCCTAACTCGCCCGCTTTATAGCCCAGACCTTGCACCATCAGACTCACATTTGTTTCGGTCGATGCAGAACGTTCTTACTGGAGTACGCTTCAATTGATTTGAGAGTTCAAAAATTGGCTTGATATCTAATTTTTTTGTCTCCAAACACAAGCAGTTTTATTGGCGCGGA
>NW_016161903.1:40137-41177 GCF_001687245.7 Rhagoletis zephyria | reverse complement strand
TTTTCCCCTTTGCTCTGGTGCTTGTCACTCTTTATTACTCTGGATATCTCCGCTCAAGCCTATGCGGATGGTGTGATCTGTCTAGTCATGGGTCCATCTCTGCCGGCTGTTTGCAGGAAAGGCGCAGACAATACTGAGTANAGAGTGTTTAGTTTGAACTCATAGGTCCATCTGTTTTGATCTTTTGGCTTTCCTCTCTCGCGCCTTTTTAAAATATTTACCTAATATTTTCTTTTCGCTTCCAGGTTGCGTGGCTGCGTGTAGATACTCAAACAATTTTAACAATACAAAACCATGTTATCACAAAAAATCAACGTATCGGCATAACGAATTCCGAACATAAAACGTGGACAATGAAAATCAAAGATATCAAAGAAAGCGATAAAGGCTGGTATATGTGTCAAATAAATACAGATCCAATGAAAAGT
Organism: Rhagoletis zephyria; assembly: GCF_001687245.7. Classification (NCBI taxonomy): domain Eukaryota; kingdom Metazoa; phylum Arthropoda; class Insecta; order Diptera; family Tephritidae; genus Rhagoletis; species Rhagoletis zephyria. The sequence goes on along the minus strand of NW_016161903.1, from coordinate 40,749 downwards.
CAAATGGGCTATCTGGATGTGGTAGGTAAGTGTTGGAATAACTAATTGAAAATGAAAATATAAAATTTGAAATATTGTTTTTTTGTAAACCGTGCAGTAAGAAGAGAAAGTCTGAGTAGATTATTGAAACTTGTTTTCAAATAATGGTTTATTGGGCAATAGATAATAAAAAAAACCGTTGGAAAGTCCTCTTTACGCATATTTGTAATGAAATTATAACGTCCCCAATTTCCATACCCTCAAGAATTTGTTTACCAAAAAAAAATATTGCATAGTACGTTTATAGGGCAGTTCTGGCTAAGATTTACTATCTTTCGTATTTCGTAAGACAAATGAAAGACAGAAAGACTTTTGTTATTCTAGTACAAAAGTCTTAAAAAAGCAGAGACAAGGACGCTTTCTAGTTTTGGTTTAGTTCTGCACGAGAACAAAATGCAATGTCAAGAACGTTCGGGAACGTTTCCGTAAAGAACAAAATGCTTATAAAACTCTCGACAACGATCCCAAGAAGAACAGAATGAAAACAAAATGAGAACGAAATATCGAGAACGTTTTCAATGAGAATCAAATAAGAAGAAAAGTCTGGGGAACTTTCTGATAGAGAACAAAACG
>NW_016161903.1:28372-40037 GCF_001687245.7 Rhagoletis zephyria | reverse complement strand
CATTTTAAAAATATAAAATTATTCACGCAACTTCCTTATCAGCGGAATTTTGTTTCTCTTGGTGCTGAAAAAGCTAACAAGTTGGCGAGAAAGACAGGTGACCGTGTTAAATAATTAATAATAATAGAATGTCGCTTACACATATGTTAGTGTTTGGCCGAGCTTCTGCTCCGATTTGTGGCGTACGCTTTGATGTTGTCACACAAAAGGGAAGGACCTACAGTNAAAAGCTAACAAGTTGGCGAGAAAGACAGGTGACCGTGTTAAATAATTAATAATAATAGAATGTCGCTTACACATATGTTAGTGTTTGGCCGAGCTTCTGCTCCGATTTGTGGCGTACGCTTTGATGTTGTCACACAAAAGGGAAGGACCTACAGTGCTACGCTGACTCCGAACGGCGATTGTATTTTTATGAGAAGCTGTTTTTCATGCCTGCAGAGGGCCAACCGCTGTTAAGAAAAAAACTTGTTTCTAAATTTTTTTGCGATGTTGCTTTGAACAGGCGTTAAACCCAGGCCATGCGGAGGGGAAGCGCGCACAGCTTACCACTACATCACAGCGGCCACGGTCATTACTCTTACGAATCTTAGTAGTTTGTCGAGCGAAAGGGAATGAATCTCATCCATTCTCAATACAATCAGCCTAAAAATTTACCATCTTATGGTGATTTCGTTTCTTCCACCTTTCCTTTCCACGATGTCAAGATAGCTTAAGGGAATAGGCGTATATGTATTCGTTCAATAGTATCATTAATTTCCGAGCTGCTATACAAAGCATGCCTTGCGTTTGCATTTCAATCGACAAATGTACGGCTAGCGTGTACGTATTTAAGTATGAGTGTTTACAAAAATCGAATCTAATAGTTGTGAAATTTAAAACAATTCCCACTGGGAAAATAGGTAAGCACCTTACGAGGTAACCCATGTTTTCTTTCAGTTTTCAGTACCAAAATTGTCATCATGGCCAATGTCATCTACTTGTAAAGCGCAAAATGAACACCTCCGACGACACATTACGTTGTAAGTTGCAAAGTATCGTGCAGCCGAAGTTATTTCCAAGCGCCGAACTACTCCGAGCGACTGCTCTGCATTACACGTAACTTACTTTGTAAAGCGGCTCAGAAGTATGTCTGATACCAAATGTACATTCTTAATTCCTACTTACATAAGGCGGCCATGCCTTTGTAAAAGTAAGGGACGTTCGGCAGGGAAATGGTAATGATTGCCAGGTGAAGAGTAAGTTGCTAATAAGGTATTATTACGTGCTCCTAATTCCCACTGGGTTTCGTTTAGTATTTCATGGTGTGTGAATGTCGCATGTGTGAAGTATTTTAATAATTTTTAATAGAATAATTTCAAATTTGATTATTTTACAACGCTTTTATCAACTTGTTTTAATTAAAATCACTATAAAATGTTTGAATTAAAATCACTAACACATTATGCTTTGGGCCAAGTTCCAAGGTCAACTACAACTAAATAAACTTCCAAAAGGAGCACAAAAGAGCTGAAAGCGGAAAATATGATCGCTGTGGGCGCTAACAAAATGTGCGGCTTGTACTGAAACACACACACTAACCCTATGTACTTAGTCTTGGCATATGTACAGTTACTATGTACTTACATATGTCTGTACGTCCATTCAAACAAATAGCTAACGCCATGTGCCGCTTCAACCAGTTACTTAAGCTTAGTTGACTTGACCATGCAACCGACGACAACACCACCACCATAGACTAGCGGTGCATGGCAACTTAGCCAGACAGAAGCTTTTGTTACCCGAATTTACTACCATACACGCAAACAAACAAACATTTTCACGCTATTTGGTATGCCTACCCAGCAAAGAATTTTGGCAGCGCTTCTAAGGGCAATTTTAGCTGAAACGCCTTGCTTTGGAATGAAGAGATATTCCTTCACTTCTTTAATGCATTGTTCGGATACAAAGGGCTATATCTTTGCAAGATTGCGCCAATCCAGCTGAGAGCAACTGGGCGTGACGTCTTCAAATACCAGAATGAGAGAGCTAAAACGAACTCAACAAGAAGAAGAGGAAGAATCGAACAAGAGGCCGTGTTGCCAAGTTTTGAATTTGAAAAAGCACCGAATTTTTGTTGGTGTATTTAATGGACTTTATATGCATAGAAGTTTTATTTAGGAATGCCGATTCAAATTAATAAAAATCAATGTTCTGGCATGATTGAAGGTGCTGCCACATATTTTGTTGGCAAACTCTCTCTTATAATTTTCATTGTGCCATGATTTTGTTTTAATTTTTTTCAAGTTGTTTACGCCACCAGTTACGATTTCTATAAATATTGCTTCCATTTTTTAAAGAATTACAAATTTGGTGTCTTCAAAACAAAAACAAAAGCACTAAAAACGATTCAAGCATCAAACCCAAAAATTTTCGGGTTTTGAATATGCACTAAATTTAGTGAGAAAAGCACCAAGTTGGCAGCAGTGAATGTAAACAAAAGTATTGTGTGACTTCAGCGAGTGGGTGGATACTGTCAAATCGACGAAGAAAGGGTTAGCGGTCTGCGATTGGCGCCACCTTCATTTTCTGCATCGTGAGCGACAATGCCAGACTTCTTTTTTGAGAGCGCTGCAGCCGCCTAAACGAGTTTGGCTGTTCCTCTTCTGTGTCAACTGTTGCTAATTAGAAATGTCAAATGATGCCAAGTCTATCTCGAAAGCGGCTTTTAAATAGACAAATCAATGGTATGTAGGTATTTTCCAAAATTTTACTACTAGTGAGCACCTAGTAGTGGTAAATTTACGAAGTCTTAATCACACGTATGTCCAATCAGTCCGTTAAACCTTCATTAAGTCGCCTAACTCCATGTCAAAATTTTCGGGCGCTTTTCCCTCCTCGCCGAGCAAGGGCACCTTGCCAATTGAAAGTCCAGACAGCCTTACATAGATGTGAGACCAGAGTGACTCATACCTTTCCTTCACAATTCCATGCTCGCTTCTATGATAAGAGAGTTTTCTCTGCTGAGTAGCTCGGTTGTTGGCTAAGTGAAGGGAAAAATATGCAAGTGTACAAACGTTTGTATGTATGTACATTAGGGTGTTCCAATCAAAGTAAAGTCAAAATTTGAATGCTAACATACCCTCGGATTGTTCTCTATCGAAAAAAATTATACCCCTGTTTTTTATTTTGTATCATGTATCTTGCTAGGGAAAAAAACTATTTTTTGTAGAAATTATATATATAGATAGATTTCTTAAAAGTGCATAAATATTTTTCGATTAGAAAACTTTGTGTATCTTTGTTTAGTCTCTTCAGGAGACCTCCAATAATAATACTCTAAATGTTTATTTAAACATTTTTTGTGGCGGTATCGTGAACCGTATCCTATCCGGCGTTTTCTATTATACTTCCGTTTGGCTAAAATCACCGATTGGCTAAAATCCCGGTTTCCGGATTTCAATTATAGAAGATTCAATTTAAAAACCTAGTCAGAATCATTTTTTTTGTATGTTTATAATCAAGTTTAATAGTATTTATATGATCAGTAATTAGACAAAAACTTTTTAACTTTTTATTAAAAAATGTTTGGAAAAATTTTAGGCTAGGCATTTTTTCCCATACAAACGAAATTGTCGAGCATACTTTATATGGAAGAAAATGCTCAACACCGTGAGCCAAAAAAAAATATAAAACAATCACTGCGATTTTCTAGCGTCATGAAATTTCGCACTTTAACCTACTAAAATTTATTGGGCCACAAAACTGCATACCCAAAATTTGTCTAATGCTCATAATTTTTGTACGAAGTTCGAAATGTGGACTTATGCGGCGCTGATTAGGTAAAGTGCTAAACTTTTATAAAAAAAAATATAAAGCATTAAATAAATAAAAGAATAAATAGCCAAAACTAGACAAAATGTCACTTGACTTATGAAACGAAGATTTCCGCATTATCAAGCAACAACATGTTTCTATTTTCACATAATTGCTACTCCGATGAACCAAACACTATTTTTGAGTTCACTGAGGAAGGTGGTGCACAGAGATAATTCATTACCAGTATAACAAATTTGGAAATTCTTTCCGACTATGCTTCCACCAGTTTTTAGGGTTATTTATGTAAAAAAAAAAAACGAGTTTTGAAACGTAGGTCGCAAATTATTTCAACAATGAAGCATTACGTGACGATACGGCAAGCGAAGCGATATGTAAGCATGCATAGTAACTCGATTTTAATCGCATCTTAAAATAAACATCAACCAAGTTTCTGCTTAGCGGCGTTCATTGTTGTTTATCTTTTGTCTTTGGCGTCCTCTACTTACCAAAAATAATCGATAAATCAATGGTTGCAAGACGGAGAAGTTATCTTTTCAATAGCAGAATTGTTTTATAACTTGGATTTAGGAAGAAAAATTTTGAATTCCTAATTACGTATTGGATAGTTCATGTCGAAAACGCAGATAATCTGGTCATAAGTACTATGTTGCTAAACAAAAAACCCTAGAATAATAAAATTAAAAAATATTATGGGCAGCAGTCTACCGAATATCCGATGGTATATTCGAATCCGGCTCATATTTTTTAGATGGTATATGGAATCCGGTTATCCGGCAACATCTCTATACGGCACATCCCTAATTTTTTCAATTAACTATTTTCTATAAGTCCGCTAAAAAAACCAATAAAATGCAATGGGGGACAAAAAAAAACTGCTGGTATTAAAAAATCTATCGAAAAATATTGATTTTCAAGAATTCTATACCATTTCTGCGAAAAGTGGTATTTCCCCACATAAAATACATAGGAAACCTAGAGCGACCTCTAAATATTTACAGAGGAGGCAGGGGTTTAATTTTTTTCGGTATAGAATAATCATAGTTGGTTAGAGCATTAACACTCCGACTTTAGTTTTTCCACAATCATTTTCGGACCACCCTAGTATACATATCCATGTCTCTATGGCGCCCTTGGTGTTTCTCATTTCCTGATGTACTTAACGACAAAGTCGCTACCATAGCCATTGTTGGCCATTAGCATTGGTGGTCAGTGTGTTCTGAATTACAGCGCTAAGTTTCGACTTTTTACTGTTGTTGTTATTGTTGTTGTTGCTTATGCTATTGGGCACTGTGTGTCTGCTTGGCATTCCAATACATATTAACCGTGCACTGAACCACAGCGGCGTTGTTGATTTTGCATTAAATATGCCCGCTTAATACGTTAAACGCTCCACATCTCATCATTGAACGCGTAGCAAGCAGCAGAGGCACCTGGTAGAATTTGGCTTGCAAATATGTACGCAATGCAATGGTTTGATGGCCCGCAGTAAAAGGACACACAAGTGGGCATACAAGGCAAGCAACTACGAACATACATATTTGCATACACATGTACGCTATGTGTTTGCTCATAAATAAGGACACAAATAGCTGAAGCTATATACACTTTGCGCGGCATTAAGGTATTTGTGGTCAATAAATGTGCATACACAGTGCGCTCTTTGAATTAACACACATAAGTATACATGCATGTTCGTATAAAATGCAATGTTTGCACTTGCTTATGTGAAAAATTGGAAATTTAATTAAGCCAATACTTGGTTGGGCGCAAATGAGTTCGCTAAATGGAGTCACTTGTGATTATAAGTAACTTGAATAGGGTAGTCGAAATTTCAAAAGAGTTATTAACAGTCCACTTCCCTGAGTAAAACAAGTGCTTCAATTGGCTTTTTTCATTGCAGCTGATCGTACGAAAATTACTAAAACGGACAAAGTCCATCGACTGGACTCTGTAGGTACTTATTATCTAAATCGCTATTTATCGTCCGAACCATTTTCCACAGATCTCTTAGCAAGTGCATTGCAATAGTGTTCTTAGATTTAAATCAATCAATAAACGGTCACTGCGATGAGAATCTAAAACTTTTTGACTAGGGTAGCCACCTGATTAGAAATACCAAATCAATTTAATTAACAAGTCAAGTGAAATACTTGCATTTGGGTGTTACAAGTATTTTTAAATTGTATTACCAACTGCTCAAAAAGTTGAAATTTTAAAATATATAGAAAGTCAGCATCAATTTAATTAGAACGTTTAACGAAATATTGTAACAAGGGCGTCAAATGAGCGAAGTTTATGTAAGGTTTAATTATGAAATACATTTGGAGAGGGTTGCCACCGGTTAAAAAGTTGCAGTTCAATTTAAAAATAGGCTAAATAAAACCGTATAAGACCGGTGTTAAAGAAAAAAGTTACGTTTCTTTTTCCTCAAAAATTTTTTTCGAAGAGGGTTGCCACTTGTTCAAATTTAACACAGTTAATTAGTTTATTGAAATAGATACTACATCGAGGTACCTCACTTTGCTTTTATAACTTTTTTATTCTAACAGCCGGTTTCACGAAAGCAATTTAGGTGAAAAATAATTTTTTTTTTTTAATTTATTATCAAAATTGACAGCAGAAAAATCATTGTTCACTAAAATTGCTGGTGAAATCGGCAGTAAGAAATTTTCATTAATCTCACAATTAATTTTTTCCAAAGCTATTTTTGAAACTTTTTTTTCCCCAAAAAAAATAATTTTAACTAATTATTTTCACTCAGAAGGGCATATTTTTAGACATTATTTTCTTAAAACATATTTTTTCTAAAAAAATTAAAAAACAACAGCTTTTCCTCTAATATGATTTTTTTCTTAAAAAACCACAATTTCTTTAATTTTTATCCTAAAAAACTTAATTTTTTAACCCAAAAAATGTTTTAAAATGCAAAAAAAAAATTTTTTGGATTTTTTTTTTTTTAATTTGTTAAACATATTTCGTTTTTTCCCTCTTTGTGTATAATAGAATTTCCTCTAAACTAACTTTTTTCTTAAAGAACTATTTAGTTCTCTTTAATCTTAATCCTAAAAAATTACAATTTCTAATGCAAAAATAATTTTCCCCGAAATAAATAATTTTTTTCTTCAAAAAAATTTTTGTTTCTAATGTGTGTTATTTTTTTTTAATTTGGGTGATCATATTGGTTTTTTCCTAAATTACGGTTTTTTCGTAAACATTATTTTTTTTAAACAAAAGTTTTAAAACACAATTTTTCTAATCTAGGTCAAATTTCCCAAAAAATTTTTGTTTTAAAAAAATTTTCTGGTTTTTATAAAAATATTTTTTTTGATTGCTTGATTAAAATAAATGGTTTAATGATTCACATTCCAAAATAGCAAATAGAAAACTAATGAAAACTCAAACAAATTCTTATGAGTGGAATAACTTTTTTGATCCTGAAAGGGTTAATACAGACCTCTTTGGTGGCGGAACATAAAACTTAAAAAATTAAATTGTGTTTCGAAACGCGATACACTCTTCTCTTTCATGTGTTGGAACAAAACAACGTACGCCCTTTCAAAAGTAGTCAAGATAACACAGGTTTACAAAAAAAATGTTATGCATATTGAACCAAACCTCTATATTCTATATGTTATTCGACGCCCTGAATGCGAATCCGCGGTCTGTTACCCTCCATCACGCAAAGTTCGAGGTCAGAAGGTGTAAAATTTTATTAGGGTTTCTTAACACATACTTAAGGATGCTCGCCGTATTTCTGGCAAGTTGTGACGATAATTCCGAATATTTGTAAAACTGATAATTTTTTTGATAAAGATAGAAAACTCGACAACAAATTTGCTTGAGGAAGATGAGATGCCTAACGGTTCCTCACTGACTATTTTGTTAAACAAATACCAATCCAGACTGTAAATACTTTTTTCGATTATATTGATCTGAGAGCCCCTTGGAACGTTAAAACTGAATTGCACAAATGCATTTAAAGCTTTAATTTGTTACTTTTTTTTTTTGGTTGATTCAAGATTTTTACAAATGTGTTATCCCCACGTTTGTTAGTTTTATAAAGAAAATAATTTTTGCACTGAGGTCCACTTTCCCATGGAACCTCTCAGATAGATTTCGTGGCCCCCGGGCCGGCGGTACAATTCTGAAAAAAGTCGGGATGAGCGGGTTCGGAAGTTAAAAATTGAATTTCGGGATGGGCGGGATTGGGACTTAATATTTAGTCCCATACCCATCTCTACTCTCAATCCCTGCGCCACCTAAGGGAAGAGAAACACACTGATCCTTTCAAAAATCATTACACAAAATAACAATCATTCAATGCGATTGAGAAATCTGGTAGGAAATGGTTCCCAATCGAATGATCTTTGCCATTTTAAATGTATATAGGTGTAGGTGTATCAAATTCTATTACCTTATCTATCATAAATGGTTCCAGATATAAGCGATATGGAAATTGCATTCTGTAAACGAGAGGCCTCATCCCCCTTTCGAATACACACCACTTTTTGCCATAAGGTAGGTAATGATACATATGCAGCTGTGTGAAATTTCAGAACGTTTACACAGATAAGTGAAATGCGAAGTTCAGCTTGTATGGGAGGTGCCTCGCCCCCTTTTTTAATATCTACCTCTTTTCGCCATAAGCACGTCATTGATAGCGTAAATAGCTGGGTCAAATTTCAAGGCGTTAGCATAAGCGGTTCCAGAGGAAAACAATATGAGAACGTCAGTTTGAATGGGCGGTGCCACGCCCCCTTTTCCAACATCTAGCAATTTTCGCCGTAAGTACGGCATTGATAGCATATGTGGCTGTGTCCAATTTCAGGACGTTAGCATAGCGGTTACAGAGATGACCGATAAGAGAATTTCAGTTTGTATAGGAGGTGCCACACCCACTTTCTCAGTACCTACCATTTTTCGCCGTACATAAGGTATTTACAATCTATGCATCTGTGCTAAGTTTCAGTTCCCCAGCATAATTGGTTTTAGAGATATAGTATAGTATAGTAGTAGTTATATAGATATAGAGTTTTTTAAACGCGGTTACTTTCCAGTGACTTTAAAATACGAATGTCGATGCGACTAAAATAAGACCTCTTTGTTCTTCAGCAATTGCTTTCACCCTAGTTAAACGCTGTAAATCGTTACAGCTTTAGACTGCGAAAATGCTGCTGAAGAGCTAGCCTCGAATGAATGATGGAATAAAAAGGCAGCCAGCCAAACGACAGAAAGTAATGGTATTATTTATCAGCTACACCGATGTCTAACAAATTGTAAGAGGCATTGAAGTTGGGTTCTATTTGAAGCAGTAGCAGACATTTAATGTAATCATATCTCCTGCCTGATGACAGCAGGGGAGACATTTGCCATATACTTATAAGGCTGCCTGGCGCATAGGGAACAGAAAGGTTATATTTGGGAAAGTTACTGAGAACTCGCAAGAACTGCAGTTTCTTGAACAACTCAGGGAAAATAATGAGTATACCGCAGACGTAACAAATGATCTATGAGGCAAGCGACGCCACTGTGGAGTCTCAATGTCATTATGGCTGGGTACAACAAAAAACGAACTGAGGAATTTTTAACTTAATGCTCCACCTACGGCATACACCAAATAGCGCTCTTTGCAGAAGTCGTCTGGATGAAAATGACTTTCCTATGTCAATGTCCAGATGGCACAAGCACCTGGGATATCGCTTTTTCGCCGGCTTTGCACATATAGCGGAAGTCAAACTTTTAGATCTCCTCAACTTCAGCTGGGAAAGTTAGTAATTTAACAGACTTTATAATGACACTTGGCTATAAGGCATTAGCCTCATCTCACACACTTGTTGAGGTCATTTCAATTTGTCTCTGAGTGAAATCTTTAAGACCTCATACAAGCCGTAACACGACGGCCATCGATATTTCAGTGAAAACAAGATGTTCTTGTACTCTTAAGTTACATATAAGGCCAGATTTGTTTATTGTCTTCCTCCATGAAATCAAAAATAGGCAACAATTTTCTTATACACCTTTCAATTTGATAGCCCTAAAAACCCTTTCTCTTATTGAAAAATGAAAATCAAAAAAATTACAAACATTTACCAACGAACAAACATTCCAGACGGTCATTTATAAAAAATGCGGCGAAAAGTTAAAAATTAATTTACCCCAACTGGCCATAAATTAATTTTCACATAACGCCTTTTAATTTACGCCACCAAAAAACCAACGTGAAACACACAAGCGGAATGTGTGCGGGAGTGAGAGTATGTACGAGCTGTATGAGTATAAGTGCCAAAATTTTGTGCCATATACATATACACATTTATGTCCATTATAGTGGGTCAGTATATATGGCAAACATTTTCATAAAATTGCATAATCCAAAGCGGACAAGCAGTACATTACACAGGCCTGTAAAATTTCCAATTAGTTTAGCTCTAGCCTCATCAAATACTTAAAGCGCCAAGTGCGCTTGTCGCTCATTGCAGACAACGTGTTCAATATTTAAGGACTGCACTGAATGCTTAACTGCTTAGTACTCATATTAGGCTTATTACTCGCATCGATTCTTTCTGAAGTACAACCAAGTTTATAAGCAAATTTTGTTATTCAACCAACGGTATGAGCTCCAAAATTAAACTCTATAAAATTTTATCACAAGCGGTATATCGATAACGATAAATATAAAAAGTCGATAAAAATATCGATAAGTTAACCTATATTGATATTGATAGCAAGTATGTATTTAAATTTGAGTTTTTTGTATTCGTTATGCTTTTTGTCTATTGAAGAATAAATATTCATTTTTTAACCGACTTCTAAAAAAGGAGGAGATCATTAATTCATCGAAATATTTTTTTTTATGTATAATACCGCAAAACTTTGGACCACGTTAACCGATTTCTATAACTCGGTGTTTTTTTTTTTAAATAACTTGTTTTAATTTTAATTTTAATATTATGTTTTTAACAACAATTTTTATTGAGCCTGAGGCCGTTGTTAATGAAAAACTACTGTGGAAAAGCAACAACAATTTAAAGAATCTAATTATTTTTTTAAGAAATTCACATAAGCGTACTTCTATCAAACCCGCACAAAAGTAGCTGACCATGGGTTTCCGCTGATGGGTGCTGGGTGGTGGGGTAAAATGTATCGATGACGTTAAAGAAAAATTATTCAATATACAGTAAGGGAAATTTGTCCATATTATTATTTGTTGGCGATATTGAGAAAAAAATCAGTCAATGCAACGATAAAAATACTGAAGAAAATTTATGTTACGAGATGCGTATGATAACAGTTTGATCCAGCATTGTTTTCGATCCTTTATGGGTGAAAAAATTTTACAGAAAATCATTAATGAAATAGATAAAGTCGTATGCATACTGATTTCGATAACATATTGATATTTTTATTGATAAATGTTTTAGTATTGTGCCTTTCCACGCGTTGCAGTCTCTGCGCCAATTCGGAGAAAGTGGAACTTATTCTATTTATGAGAATATACAAGAAATAGCTACTGACCCCGCCGCAACTAAACGGACGACCCTTAAGCCTTACAGAATCAATTAATACGATTTCTATATACATAGTTAAACTAATCGATAACGATACATCCTTTATCGTATTAGAAGGAATTCAATATAGTATAATACCATGATAATTGATAACGTACCTTCAATTGTTAAAATTTCAGTTAATACCGATATGTCATCCGTAGATAGAATGATTGACAACATCCTCGATAACTTTATCGATTAATTCTATCAAAGAAAAAGTCGATAACAATGTCGACACATTTATCAATAGATTATATCGCCAAAATTTAAATTATTACGATATCGATATATATAGA